>NW_007578939.1:24472-33625 GCF_000690725.1 Stegastes partitus | reverse complement strand
CCTCTCATTGGTCCAGGTCCAGGACAGTTTTTTAAAAAATTATTCTTTTCAACCACAATTCAAAAGCAGCATCTAATTTCACTAAATTATGATTTAACACATTTGTATTTATTCCTACTTTTTTCAGTTTCTGGTTAATTGATTGTGAGTTTTGCCGTTTCTTTAATAGAAGGAGATGAAGACATCTGAGGACGGCTGTAAGCAGCTGATTACAACGAGAAGCTGCCGGACCAGAGAGTCCATGCAGCCGACAGAGCAGCAGAACTGTCCAAAGCAACACAAAGAGAATCCAGAGAGCTTTTCCCACGGCTGCAAATTTGGTTTAAGAAAAATAAATAAAAAATTCAGAAGACAGCAAACCCAAAGCTCACGTCTACATGGAACATCTGCAGATGGTATGTTTACTGCAGAATGACCAGTCACGGCCCAGCTGGAGACAGCAGGACATCTCCCACCTCCACCAGAACCTGATAAGGGCCATAAAGTGTCACGTGTGAGGAAAACCTGTGGAGAAGAAGACAGTGACCTCTCTCTTCCCCTCACATGCAGAACTTTCTACACCACAATGAATGAATGAGTGGTGATCCTAGATCTGGACTCAGTCTGTGGTACCAGGCTGAGCAGGACCAGTACTGAAGAACACAGTGGATCTGACGTGTTTGTGGAAGATGACCAACACGAGCCTTCTGTCTGCCACGACGGCACAGAGAGCAGATGTTAGATGTTTGTTCTGACCAGTTGTTCTTGTTGTTAAATGTAAATGCTTGTGTTCTCTGTGACTTTATTCTCATGTTTACACCTTTTATTACCATCTCAGGAACCACATGAGCTAAACACATCCTGTTTGAAGTCACTTTAATCACCTGTTCAGTGGGATTTCACATCTGATATCATCATTACACTGAACGTTTAGCAAATTAACACAGATTAGACTCAGAGTTCATCTTTATCTTTATCTGACTTAAAGTTTAAAATGTCAGTGCTAAAACATGGCAATGTCGCCACCTGGAGGTTTGTCCAGGCCAATGCACACAGCTCTAGTCCATCATCTGGTTCACTATGTTTTCATCATCGTTCCTGTTTATAAGTCGTTGCTTCTGTTGGAAAAGAAACGAAAAGGTACTAAAGTTCTTAAAAATGAGATGACTCTTGTTTAGATGAACAACCAGTGGCTGGAGCTGGTGTCTGATGACACACCGTCGCTCCTGTGGTTTGACTTAAAACTAATAAGACATTTAAAAAAGAAAAAAGAAAGAAAAAACCTCCACATAGGGACCATGCGTCAGTAATGAGACCAGAATGCTAGAATTAGAGGTGATAAGAGAGAAGCAGGAGGTGGGACTGAAACCAAAGATTGTTTGTTAAAGGATGCATCACTTCAGAAAACACAAGTTCATAGATGCACCTGTGGTCCTGGTAAGATGAATACAATCTGACAGGTGGCGCTGTTTCCCCTCTATTATAACATTAATCATAACAAGACTTGATCGTATCCTACACCAGGCTTGGTTCAAATGTGCACCGACTGCAGCTGTTACACACAATGTGTTTGTGTCAAAACGCGGAACGTTGAACTTAGATGTGGGAAGAGCAGGAAGTCATGACGACCTGAATCAGGGACGTAGGAGCATCTGGAGCAGCAAAGCCTGTATGAAGGTAGTCGTGGTGGAGAACACAGTGATCAATGCTGACTGCAATACTTCAGTTATAAACACACATCCATCCATCATCTCTACACCGAAATCCTCACAAGGGGGCGGAGCCTATCCCAGCTGACTCAGGGTGAAGGCAGGTTCACCTGGACAGGTAACCAGTCTATCACAGGGCTACACTTAGAGACAGACAACCAAGCACACTCACATTCACACCTACGGACAATTTACAATCACCAATTAACCTCAGCATGTTTCTGGACTGTGGGAGGAAGCCGGAGAACCCGGAGAGAACCCACGCTGCACGGGGAGAACATGGAGACTCCACGCAGGGAGATCCCGGGTGTCCTCACCGGGACGTGAACCGGCGACCTTCTAGCTGTGAGGTGCTAACGGTGCTAACCACTGAGACACCTGCAGTCTTCATAAATACACCAAAAACTTTCCGTTTCAGCTCTGAGCCACACGTCAGCTGGCAGCTCGCTGACCAGGTGGTTCCTCCATAAAGCATCTCATTGATCCAGCAGCAGCGACGTTCTGACATGTTACTGCTGCTGGATAGTCCAACAGTGGTGAGTGTAGAAAACATTGTCTGATTGGTCTGATCTACATTTAAAATCAGATTAGAGCGTTTATTGGAAGGCATGACTGCCAGAAAGCTGTGGATCATGTGACGTGTGTGTGTCGTGGACGTGGTCGAGGAGGAATCAGTCAGATTTCTACTCACTGAGCTGAAGCATAAACCAGCTCCACGGACAATGTGTTCATCAGTGTGAAGCTGAAACTACGTCTGTGACCGTGTTTCCTGAGACACTGTAAACCTGGTGCCGGTTCTGATGCTGAGTCTAGCAGGTGCTGCTGTGGCAGGCTGACCTCCATACAGAGGAAACAGCTGGAGACACCACTGTCCTCATTAAGCCGCAGTTTACAGAAGCTTCTTTAAAAGACATTACAGCTGTGAACAGAAAATAAAGAATGCAGCTCTGTTCATGGATCTTTCAAAGGTATTCAGAACAGTTGACCCTGCTGTAGAAATGCTCATTGATTTCAATATAAATGCATTTACGTTCCAGTTCCTCCCACATCCAGCAGCGTCTGGCTCTGTGAAAGGTGTTGATCAGAATCTAGCAAAGTGTCTAACAAGGCTCAGTCCGGTTCTGTTCACCTTCTACACAGACATGACTGTATGTAATGTCTCTGTATGTGGGATTAATGCAGATAGTTCTGCTGACACTGTTTGTTCTGCTCCAGAAGCAGAACTTGTTCTTAAGGCAGATGTTTCTCAGTTTACTACTTCATTTACCTGCGTAGTACTTTTATACTTTTCTTTTACATATTTTTTTAGAGTTCTTTATTTTTAATGACTTATTCTTGTCTTGTTGTTGCTGTGGACCATCTCATCACCACCACATCACCTTCCTGGTGTGTGTGAGCTCACTGATTCTGATTCTGATGCAGCTCAGGACATAGTTTTCAACTCCTGTCTGTTTTACTCTTTCTGTCAGACCTCTGAGGTGTGTTTAGGCTCAGCCTTCTGTTGCTGACGCTAACTGGGACTCATCAGGACCGTTCTCCACTGAGATGCTTCTCCGTCTCAGCCCACCTGAAGGGCTTGTCTCCTGAGAGGTGGTTCAGAGACGCTCCTCGTCCTCGGAGACTCGACTGCACAGCCTTATTCTGACAGGACTTTAGCAGATTGCTGAGTCTGTCTCTCAGTGAGCAGTGGAAGAGCCAAACCTGAGTCAACACCCAGCAGCAGAAACGTGTTTACAGCCATGTGCATGAGCAGCTTTTGGTTTCCCCATTGTTGGAAACTGTAGAGGGTGGATGTGTGTGAACGCATGCAGCCGGATGTAGGAAGACGTCCTGGTGCTGTTGCAGCTGCATGTGGCGCCCTGTGTAGCTACCGGGCCACACCGAGTCTGGTCCTGGTAACCGACACCATAGTGCTGTCATATGGATAACGGAAACCAGCAGGAGTTTAAACATGGATGCTGACGAAACCTCACCATCTCTGTAGGGTGTAGAACAAAAACCTGCAGCAGAACCAGCCTGCTGGGTCCACACTGATACCAGTACCAGAATAAGAAGGCTGTTCTGGGCTGCTTGAAATCACAGCAGAGTGACACCTCTGTTGTTCTGCCCATCTCTGACCCAGAAGGATGAGAGAGAGAGAGAGAGAGAGAGAGAGAGAGAGAGAGAGAGAGAGAGAGAGAGAGATCAGGACCAGCAGGTGTCATCATCTCTTCCTCGTGTCTCCTGAGTGAAGCTGTGATGGAGGACAGAGAGGAGCGCGCAGCAGACGGAGGATACCACCGTGTGGCCAAGCGGCTCCGCACCGAGGAGGAGAGCGCAGTGAGGGAGCTGGAGGACGGGGAGGAGGAGGAGGACTCAGCCGGTGAGGAGGCGGCGGGGAGCGGCGTCACCGAGAGCCGGAGCCGGACCCGCGGAGGGAAGGTGGGGGCGGGTTTCTGTCTTGTGCTGTTTGGTGGAAGTGCGCACTGACTGGACTTTATGTGAGCATAAAGAAAGAGCTGGACGTCTTAGACGTGCTCTGAGTTCTTTTCTCAGTGGTGATATGAAGGAGTTGACTTTTCATGAAGCTGTGGTGAGTCAGAAAAACAGTCTTTAGCTTCTGCTTCCTTGATGGTTACAGATGTGCTGAGGTTGTCTCCTCAGGGAGGAGGTTCAGGCAGGATGTCAGGTCCACGTGTTCTCATTGGTGGGACTGAAGCCTCAGAGAGCAGCTCCATCACCAGGAGATAAGATCAGCTGTTCGTTAGTCTGGATTGTGTTCATGTCACCAACCTGTCGTTTCCATTGTTTGTTTTTATGGAGGTTTGCATCTAAAAAGCTGTTTTAAAAGCTGTTAACATCCATCTATTTATGGCGGTCTTTTGGACCAGTTATGCAGTGTTCTAGAAGATTGTGAACACCTTCTGAAGAGGCTTCATCCATCCAGCAGTGAACCTTCAGCTACACACTGCTACAGACTGACCTGTCTGCCTGCATACAGTTTGTTTCAATGAGCCGTGTGCTGCCTGCTTCATGGCTTCGTCACCACTCTGCAGACAGAGAGCATCGAGAGAGGACGCTCAATGAAACAGTGCTTTTCCTGTTCTTCTGACAACGAACTGGTCTAACATCAGACCACTTCCTGGCAGCAGATGCAGAACTCACATCCACATGTCAGCTAACTTGCAGCTCCTGTTTTTTTAATTAGTCTCCACTCTGATGGTGCTAAGTGCTCCTAACGAGAACAGACAGCACAAGATTGGACATTTAAATATTAAAAACACTAATTAAAGTCCACTTCTGTGAACTCGACAGTTTATTTGAACCAAACTCAGGTCAGCCAACAGCTCCTCCAGATGACTTGTTCAGTCACCTGCTGTGCTGATTGTATTGGCGTGACGCTGTAGCTCTCTCCAGACTTCAGCACCTTTGATTTTGTGTTTTTATCATTATAAAAGAGACTGAAGTTCAAACAGAAGTCACCAGTCAAGGTGTGAAATGGATTGGAGTAAAGAGTCCTCCTGTAAATGCAACGACTGAAGCAGACAACAAATCTGATGCATGTTGTCAGCAGGAAGTGAAAGACCAGAATGAGTGCATCGGCTTAGTTCATTTATTCAGATGGCTCATTTAAACATAACTCTAAAAAATGTTTCCCAACAAACTCGTCTATCTGTCTGTTCATCCATCATTCATCCATCATCCATCTGTCCAAGACATCCATCCATCCATCCAGTCTCATACCATCAGTCCATGCATCCACTGGTTTACCTTCAGAATGTGAAAGTCACACAGGTGCAACTCAAACAAAATGAATATCGTGGATAAGTTCTTGAAATATTTCAAGTCTTTCTTGTTGTATTTAGATGACTGTGGCTTATAGCTGAATTCAAACAGTTTAAATACGCTGCATCTCTCTGTTTAGGTCAGTGCATACAGCCACAAGCATGGGAAAGACTGCTGACTCTAAAGTTGTCCACAAGACCATTATTGGCATCCTTTACAAGGAGGTTAAGCCACAGAAGGTCATTGCTGAACAGACTGGCTGTTGGCAGAGAGCTGCACCGAAGCATGCTAATGGAAAGTTGACTGGAAGGGAAGGTGGTAAGGAAAGGTGCACGAGCAACAGGGAAGGCTGAAGGTGGATTACAGAACTTGGGAGAGCTTCACAAGGACTGAGGCTGGTTTCACCGAGTGCAGTGAAGCAGAGACAGATGAAGTGGAGATGATGGTAAATGATTTCACAGCAGCGTGTTCAGACCGTTTAGTGTATTCTACCGTTTTTGGCCTCATGGATGAGGCTGGATAGTTTTCTTTATTTGTTTGTTTGTTTGTTAGTTTTGGCTCTGACTTGACTTTCTGGTTGTAAATGAAACATGGAGGAAGGTGTGCCGGATGCATCGCTCTGCTTTGATCTGAGATGCTGTGATTTAGCAGCATCCAGTAATTCTGAGTGTCGTAAGAGTCCTAACTTTGTGAAATGTCTCTGTGGCTGTCGGCTGACTTTGTATTGAGCCTGCTGTGGTTATTCCTGCTGTCAGGGAGCTTGGTCACCTGCTGACCTTTACTTCAATGCCAATTTATGGCCAAACTGTTTACCTTGGACACAAAAAGAATCAAAATTGAACATATTGACATACTGTCAGCAAACGCCCAAAGAGAGGAAGCCTTTATCTTTATAGTGCCTCGCTCAGGACAAACTTTGCATTTGTGGCTCGACTACTTCAAGACTCTCAGAACAGATGAGTCCTCACAAGGCTGGTTGTTAACACTGAGGCTGTACTGAACACTATAGCCTGTAGGGGACGCCAACAGGACTTTAGGAGTCTGTGGAGTGACTTGTTATCAAAAATGACTCATCCTACGTATCAGAGACATTTCTATTTACAGAAGCTCTACAGGAACAAACTGTCAAACCGTCATCTCACCTCTGTTCTGTTTCCATGACTTCTGAGTAAATCACACCGGTGTCACTCATTTCCTGGAAACGTAGCATAACCAGAACTACGACCTGCCTAAACCTGATCTCACGCTTACCTCCAGCCACGTATTCACCTTCAAATATAATCAATTACTGAAAGGGAACTTGTTCCCACAAGGATGTCCCAACCATGTGACTGAGTTAACAGATCTATGTCCTCAGATCATCTGTAATACGAGCATGCACACACACACACACACACACACACACACACACACACACGCTTGAATCACACTTTCCTTCTTGTGTAGTGAATCCAGGCTGTGGGCGATGGGCTTTGCATCACCCTGCTTTGGTGAACACTTGTTAGACCCAGCTTGTGTTTACAGTGCAACGTCTGGGAGAGGAGGAGGAGCAATGAGGAAGATGAAGGCAGCAGGAGCGATGACGAGGAGACGGGAGGAGGACGAGAGGATTAACTGAGGCCACACAGAGTCAGACAGGCTGTAATGATGCAGAAGCTCGACAGGAAGGAAGCAACATGCTGCCATTCTCAGGCACACGCACACACACACACACTAAATAAAGACATGCATTTACTGAACACGCTAGGGCGTGGTTGCCTTGGCAACAGGGCGTTATGTGTGTGTGCACGCTTGCTGCACCTCCTCTGCAATCCTGCACAGCAGAAACTAGAGGAGAAGGAAGGAAGGAACTTAGCGTTGTCAGAAAGGTGACTCTGAGACAGCCATGGTAACCGCATGTCATCGCTCTCACCAGCACACGCTAAGACTCCCAGGTACTCCTCCTGCTTCAGCCACCTGTCTCAAGCTGTCCGTTGCTATGGTAACCGGGGCCCGTGTAGGTGCAATCGAGTTACCAAGCACGGTCTTTAAAAATATTTCTGACATCACTTGTTGTCTCTGAAGGCATCGGCTGCTGACTCTGTCCATCAGTACAGCCAGAAAATAGTCAAGTAGGTCAGAACGCTTACCGTTTGTTCTACCTGCTGGACTTGACACGAGCTAATATGGAACCAAATAATATGGACCAAAGTTAGAACCACCACAGGTTGGGTCATAGAAATGACACAAACAAACAGGCAAGTACAAACGACAAAGCCTGGCCCAGTGTTCAGAAGCACACGGTATCTGCTCTGATTGGTGGTGAAACACTGGTGACCATGAAGCTAATCACAGCCTTTCTGTGGCCACAGGTTCTACATGTTTTTAACTGTCTGAATGAAGAGATGACGTCCATCCATCCATCCATCATTCATGACCGTGGGAGCATCCTGGTGACTCTCTGACTCGTCCTGTACAAGTTGGCATTTGTTTGAACCAAAGTCTCTCAACAGCTGTTGGCTGAGTTGTGGTGATGTTTGGTTCAGACGCTGATGTTCTCCTCAGGATCAACTGTCATAATGACTCTCCAGCCTTTCATCTGTAATCTGTGTTCCTGTTCATCTTGACCAGGTTGTTCATGAAATGAGAACCAGTTCTCAGTGAACCTACCTGGTAAAGTAAAGGTTGAATAGAAATAAAAAAATCAAGCACCATCAGCGACGTGTCCAACAAAAACAGTTTGTCAAACATGTTGACTTATGACTAGATTTTTATCAAACTAATGCCCTTCACCCGGGCTGTAGCTTGTGTTAGCGTGCTCACCATCTCAGTAACACGCAGACCAGGATGGTGCTTGTGATGAACATATATAACAGCAGCATGTCATTTTGAGCATGTTGGAGTCAGCATTTAGCTCAAACCCTGCTGTGCTGAGTCCGTTCTCACAGAGCTGTTGGCATGGCTGCAGTCTGCAGACTGTTGAGGAATGTTCCTTGTCCAGAGAACCGTTGTGAGTCCACATGATGGAACTGAAACACTCAACCAAGCCTTTAAAATGCTTTGTCTACTTCTGATGCTGTGAGATGGAGACATTAGAAGTTCCAGATGTGTTCACTGTGCTAGCTACTGGACGCCTTACAGCTGCTTCAATCAGAGCGCGTTTCCTGCAGGCGCTGGTGTAAAGCAACCAAAGCTGCAGCTCGACCTGCTGTCATGCTCAACCTCTTCCTGACAATGACAGTAAACATATTTTCTTGTCTCTGTCACTGTGAGAAGATTTTGCAACAGCAGACGGTTGTTTTTCTCACCCACAGCCGACTCACTGATGTGCTCGAAATCTCAGCTCTCTGCACAAAGCTTCACACTGTTGGTCTCATCTGCAAGACGGCGTCTTCTCAAAACACAATGACCTAATCAGGTTCTACTCACATAATGACTTTCTTTCTGTTTCTACATTTTTCCTTCTTTGTGTGTGAAATATTGGCTGATGTCATAAAATGAAGCTAAACTGTGTAAATGTGTCGTTGGTGAAGCTGCTGACAGTTCAGGGTCAGAGTCAGAGTCAGGGTGAGCTCAGCTCAGCAGGAGGGAGGTCATCACAGAGATGATGTGAAGATAGCTGCTGACACAGAGGAGGAGGCTCTGAGTCTTTCTGTTGATCAGTATCTGGCTTCCTGTCCTGACTCCTTTCATCTTTTTGTGTTTCACATCAGAGGTGTGT
>NW_007578939.1:18156-23962 GCF_000690725.1 Stegastes partitus | reverse complement strand
GTGTGGTCTTGTTTTGTCTGTCTTTGTGGGGTCCCAGCACCAGGGGGCTACATACATGAAGCCTTGTGGCCAGAGCTTTGCTGATTCTCTCCCCGTGTGGTGTTTGTGCAGCGCTGCCTTTACATGGTGTGAGCTGTTTCATCATGTTTGAAAAAATGTACAAGCCTGACTTCCAGTCCCACATCTGTCCATGAATGCACCTCCCTGATACTGTCTAAGTCCTGTTTGTGCTGCTACAGCATTCGGGGCCCACTGGGGCGCTGACTCACACCCATAAGATCTGAACCTTCTGAACCACATGTGTGGGTCACAGGGCTGTCTGTTGACACAAAAGGTTTAATGAGATAAAATAACATGATGTGAAAACTAAGGAATCTGTTTTGTCACAAAAGGGACAGAATATATCAAAATAACACATATTCCCAGCTGTAATAAGAAAAGAAAGTTGAAGTTGAGCAGGTTTCTTGTGGCACTAGAAACTTATTTATTGTTGTCGTTCTGACAGCGGGGCGTTGCCGTAGCAACACAACACGAGTGTCCAGGGTTTGTAGCGCCACCGTGACCATCACATCATGACTGTGGTTAAAGCAACAGTTTAACGGCACTCTGTGGCCCCTGGAGCCCACGTACAGCATCCAGAACCAGTCCAAGCAGTTCTGTTGTTGTCTCTGCAGGATGCTGTGGAGGACAGTCACCGCATCCCCCCGTCCCCGGTCATCCACGTCCGCGGGCTGTGCGACGCCGTGGTGGAGGCCGACCTGGTGGAGGCCCTCGACAAGTTCGGCAACATCTGGTAGCGCTTGACCTTTAAATACTGCTCACCTCCATTTCATCTTTAAATAGTGTTTCATTACCTTTAAAACACACATGCTGCTGTGCTTTATGACCATCGTCAGTACAAGTCGAATCACACGAGGCAGGTCAGCTGACAGATGCAGCAGCGCTGGTTACACATGTGCAGCGCTGCTTTTTCTGGGCTGTGGGGGGGCGAGCTTTAACTACTCAGACCTCTATGCATGTGAACCTCAGGCTGCGTGGTCTGGTGTGTTTCTGCTGTCCATCTCAAAATGATTCACGTTCACCACAGCGGTCTAGTTTTAATGCACGTCACCACCACTTCCTCTGATCTGCTTTGCTGTGCTGCACCGTCAGCTCTCACAGATCATCACGCTGTAGCTCAGAAGCTTCTTCCTGTTTCTTCGCTGCCACCTTTGCTGCCAGTATCAGGCTCAGCATCAGAGTCAGCACCGTGTCAGCAGCAGGAACGTGAGGATCGGTACCGATGGCCTTTGACGTACATGCGTCCGTTTATCGCTGTAATTCTTTCAGTTGTAAGTCCACGAAGTCAGCAAAGATTTATTTATTTATATAAAACCTCGTTATGAGCCTCGAGACACCTGTGCCATCAAATATAACGGCGCAATCTGCTTAAATCATTCATCTCTATAAGAAACTAATGCAGTAAATATGCGACACATGATGTAATGCGGTCCAGAACCACCCACTGGGCCGTCAGCAATATACAGAAAGTGGAAATCTCATCCTGTTGACAACACGTAGAAGCTTCATTAAAGCTGTGACAGAACTGTTGTAATGAACTGCTCTTGATTTCACACCTGTATCTGAATCAGGTTCTGGTTGATGAGCGACTCGTGTCACTTGGAAAAAACAGTGGATTCTGGGACACACATTTAAAGTGGACGTGGCAGACGTTCTGTTTGTTGGCCCTCCTGTCAAACACAGAAGAACATACAAGGCTCACATGTGTCTGAAAGACTGTAAAGTCACAGTTTTCACAGTCAGAGATGAATCCTGTGCTGAACATAGGGTTTATGGAGAAACTGGAAATTCCCACCATGTCTGGGCTCTGTCACTGGCGAGCATGTACACATGAAAGCAGCCCAAAGTCCTGCAGCAGCTGCTTCAGTGATGAAGCATAAAGGTGTGGATGACCAAGAACCTTCTCCCACAGTCTTGTACACTTTGTTGGTGGGGACCTTTCGCAGAAAAGCTGTAACAAACTGAACGAAAGGGGGAACCTCAAAAAGCTAATTCTGGCCTCTTTAAACAAGTAACCGATGAACCAGTGAGGCGCTATCACACAGTTTGGGGGTTTTCAGGGCCCACTATCTGGCTGCTAATCCAACAGCAGATGATGTCAAACCCCTTTATAATCTTTGCAAAAGCTTGTGCTAATATTGTAAACTCACCACAAACCAACTGACACGCTCTGAGTTCAGCCAGACTTCTGAACCCTTTACTGGGTCGGTGAATGATCAGCAGCTTTGACCTGAAGGATCTGTCCACCTGAGTGTCTGGCTCCTCTGACAGCCGTCTCCTCTGCCATCAGCTACGTGATGATGATGCCGTTTAAGCGTCAGGCTCTGGTGGAGTTTGACAGCGTGGAGAGCGCTGAACGCTGCGTGTCGTGTGGAACCCGTGAAGCCGTCTACATTGCCGAGCAGCAGGCCTTCTTCAACTTCTCCACCAGTCAGCGGATCACCCGGCCCACCAACGCAGACGATCCCAGAAGCGGAAACAAGGTCCTGCTGCTGTCCATCCAGAACCCGCTGTACCCCATCACCACCGTGAGTCCACCAGCGCCTCCTCTACTTTACCTCACACTCCTTCCTGTTGTCATTTTTTAAAATCTCTTTTATATTTCTTGAAACAGAAACTTTCTTCCGTCTGGGACAAACCTCCCAAACACAACTGTCTCCATCCTACATCAATTTTCTCCCCCAAGAATTCTGTCCGACCTTAACTTCTTGGTTTATCTAAGCCTCTTGTACGTAGCCAGAAACCTCTGCTCTGCCCACAGCATCCTAAACTCAAAGCAGTCACACCTGCTATTTGGTATGTTTCAGGGTGGGGCTACGCTGTGATGGACAGGCTGCTGTCGTACCAGCAGTGTCCTTCAAGATCAGGCCGAGGGTTCATTTAGTCTGACGTGAAGCTGACACCGAGCAGCTTATCGGGGTTGGTTGTGAATGAGGGAAAAGATTCCCTGGTCTCTTCTTGCTGTTCATAGACATATAAATCAGAGAAGAAGAATCACCTGTTTGTCTGTATATTTTGCTCTAAATGGGACCATGATTTACAAAATGAACATCGTGCTGTATTCAACATGTTTTAAACTAGCCCTTGAGACCATTCATCAGGAAAACGTTAACGGGACATCGGAGGAGAAGCAGGGTCCTCATAGACTGCTACACAGTCAGACTTCTTTGCTGCACGTTCTTAAACATAATGCAGGTTTGGGCCGTCGCTGTAGCTCACCTGGTTGAGCTGGTGACCAGGTACTGGGGCTGGAGTCCCCGATGCAGCGGCCGTGGGTTCGATTCCCGCTCATGGCCCTGTGCTGCATCCTTCCCACATTTTCCTGTCTCTCTCTCAACTGTCCTGTCTAATAAAGGCCAAAAAAATAACTTACAAAAAAAATAATAATGCAGGTTCGAGGTCCTTCCTGGGTGGATTCACTGCTCAGACTGGGAGACATCTGTCCTTTCTGTACACTCTGTGCTCTTTACCGTATCACCTCATACAGCCTGTCTGCTATGCTATTAAGCTAACGTCACACGTAGCCACGCTGTTTGTTGTGCAACACACAACCTGACAACTGTGCTCTATCTCTGCCTCTCTGTCTTAGGATGTGTTGTACACCGTCTGTAACCCTGTCGGCAACGTCCTGCGCATCGTCATCTTCAAACGCAACGGCATCCAGGCCATGGTGGAATATCCTGACTGTCTGAGCAGTTCTGTGTGTGTTTAAAGTATTTCACAGCTATAAACCGTGTCATCCTCACCAGGGTGGTGGGTTGGGATCACGGTGCAGCCCTCGCTCAGGACAAACACAATCACACTCAGGTCAACTCCACGAAGCTGCACTTCAGAGCTTCATAGACTGACAGCTGGATGACGTGCAGGATGACGACGAACGCAGGAGGGCAGAAGAGGAAGGCCAGTTTAACTTGTCCTGTTGAATTGTGAGACGACTTTTGTCGATTCCGGTTTCGGATTGTTCCATGGCACTGATCTAGATTGTTCTCTCCTGACTTGATCCCTGCTGGTGTTGTATCTGCTCTCAGACGTACGTCGCTTTGGATAAAAGCGTCTGCTGAATGAAATTGTAGAATTGTAGCACTGACACCTTCTTGTACACACTGACAAATGTCACTTTGGATTGCGATACAGACAGACGACCTCCATACCCATGGACAGGTAGTTCTGCTGCCATACTGCCTCCACAGGTTTCCTGGTGAGTCTTCCTTAACCAGCATGTTAACATTTGAGTCAGTGGAGGACGCTCAGAAGGCAAAACTGGCTCTGAACGGAGCCGACATCTACGCCGGCTGCTGCACGCTCAAGATCGAATACGCTCGGGTAAACACACACACACACACACACACACACACACACACACAGATACACACATACAGTGCTGTTAACCAACTTCCATTCAGGTGCACACAAACACACACCTGCACTCTCTGCCCACGCACACACGCCCACCAGAGGTGCTGTGCTCTGTCGCCCCCTGCAGCCCAACAGACTGAACGTCGTCCGCAACGACAACACCAGCCGGGATTACACCAAACCCTTCCTCTTGCACCGAGGTAATGCACCTCCTTCAAACTCTGCTCACACACAAACACACACCCTCACACTCTCTCCCAGGTGTTCTGACTGTTGTGTGCAGTAGAGCTGTCGAGTGGAGGGCCGGCGGCTGCACACCTGGTCTTCTCTACTCTGTTATCTTACTTTTCTCACTTTTGTCTGCTGCTGTTTCTGAACACAGACATGTGAAATGATGTGGCATTTCAAAATAAGAGCCCACCAAAACAGCACATCTGGGATGTATTCCCTCTAACTTCAGACTACTATTAATAGAAATGCCCCTGTTATCACAAACCCCTCCCATGTCAGACTGGTAGGAGGCCGAGTCAGGACGTCACTCACACAGCAGCAGCCCGGTCTGATGTGGCATTTCAAAGTCAAGCCCCATGGAAAAACACTTCTGGTGTTTTGTCAATGCAACTTCTGTTTTTATAATGTCTCACAGACAACATTCATCAGTAATTATTACAGTTCCACTACAAAATACAGAAATCCAACATACACTTAAAATATCGACATTTCAAAAAAATAAATAAATCAATGATATAAAATGTAAGAATAAATAATCAGTTAAAAACGTGGAGGTGACGGAGGTGACGGAGGTTATGGAACTGCTGACTGCGTTGGCTCGTGTTGGTCAGTCTGAGATCTTTCATTAACAACAGAAACACAGCTTAGACAGTGTCTTCACTTTCTGTATGCACATAAAAACCAGCTCCATCAGTAGGAAGTCTGGCTTCAGCTGTAAAGGCTGACGCATGAACAAAACTAGTGTCAACAGTTTAAACAGACTCAGTCAATAAATCCGTGAAGCATGGAGGAAGGAAGGAAAAGTAGACGAAGACGTCACCATAATGCACAAAGCAGGTGTTTCCTACATTGTTTTTTGCTGTTTGAGTTTGTCTGGTGCTGTTTTATTGACACTGCATCATGGAACATGATCCTCACTAAAATATATAGCAGCCTGTTAGAAGGAGGCAATGTCTTCACTGCTCCTGTGTGTGTGTCAGCAAGATTATGCAATAAGTACAAGGCTGAAATTCATGAAACCTGGTCCAGAGGTGAAGCATGAGCAAAGGCAGAACCACCTGTGTAGATCTGGATCAAAACTGCAGACAGGGTCAGGGTTGGACTGACAGAAGTCTGCACTCCATCAGTTTCCTTCTTGTTATTCATATACTTGGTTTCC
>NW_007578939.1:12154-15486 GCF_000690725.1 Stegastes partitus | reverse complement strand
GATACTGACCCGCGTTGAGCACCGTGTGCAGCGCAAACACAAACATCATGTCCCTCATTGTCCACCCTGTTTGCTTTTCTCCCATTCTGTTGTGCTTGCATGGCTTCATCCATCATGCATCCCTCAGTGTGTCCAAGCAGCAGGCAGTGATTCCCAGTCAGGTGTTTGAGTTGGCTGACGGCAGCAGCAGCTACCAGGACTTCAGTCTGACCAGAAACAACCGCTTCAGCAGCACACAGAACAGCAGAAACATCATCCAGCCGCCTGCTGCCGTTCTGCACTTCTACAACGGCCCGCCCACCCTCAGCCAGCACCAGCTGCACATGGTCAGCTCACACCTGCATCATATTTAAAACCTAATGGACAAATATTGGGGTATCACACTCCCAGTGAGGTTTACAGAGAGGTGTAACTGGAGGAGATGGGGCCCGGTACGGAGACCTGTGCTACACCTTTACTGATGAGAGTATATTTAAGTTTGGATGGATCAAATGTTTTGTTTTTTCTCTCAGCAATATTTAAGACACTTCTCCATGTTATGCAGTAGCTTAAAATTAATTCAACAAAATTAGGTCAGTATTTTACCTCAAACTTTCTAAATTATTATTGTTGTACAAAGTACGTCTGAGAAGTTCCAGGACTGGAGTCACAGAAGATAGATTTCAAACCCAAACCCAAACCAGGAGGTTCCTCTTCAGACCANCCATGAAGCACCTGATTGAAAGGTGAAGTAGGATGGGGCTCAGTGGACTCTGCCTGGAGCCTCTGAGGCTGAATTGCGACCCATAGGTGGTTGATGAAGGTGATGAAGCTGCAGTGAAGTGCAGACCTGCCCTTATGTGGGTCAGACCCAACACCCGGACTGCCATGCTTCACCTGTGAGAGTGTGTTCTTGTATGTGGGAACATTTTGTTGAACAGCCCCATTTGGTCACGTGACGTCCTTTTGGGAGCAAAAAGCAAACGCTCAAATTTGACATCATTAAATTTTGGGGTGAAGGCTTGTTTTCGTGTAACGTTGGATAAAGTTGGGTCACAGGGATTATGGATGAGGCTGGTTTGGTCTCTCAGAACTACTTCTTTTTGTCTGACCTTGTTAACAGTCACAATGCCAAACTGGATGATGAAGTGAAGAGTCACTCTGTGCAGGATTGTGTGTGAGAGGGAAACAGTGCCACTGGCTACGACCTTCCTGTCAGCTCGTGTTTGCCTCATATTTCTGTGGACATGTGTGTTGCAGAGCGGGGGAAGGGGAGGCAGCGTCAGGCCATCCTGGGAGAGCATCCATCCAACGGCTATGGTACTGGCTGTGTGTCTGCCTGCCTGCTGTCTGTCTGTCTCTTCTCTCCTCTAGCTGTTGATAACTGGGAGCCCTTCAGACTTTCAGATTGTTTGTGTGTCTGTGTGCAGGCCCACACTGCCCCCTGCTGCCTCTACCTGCTAACAGCAGGTACAGGAGGAGCAGTGAGGAGGTGCAGGACTTGATTTCTTACCCGCTGCTTCTCCACAAGACCTCCTGCTCCACATCCTCTGCCTCCTTCCGGGGTCATGCTGTCTCCAGCTCCGTTGCCATGGTGAGCGGCCTCCATCCCGCCAAGATGAACTGCAGCCGCGTCTTCAATCTCTTCTGTCTCTATGGCAATGTGGAGAAGGTGTGTGTCCATTCTGGCTTTGACAACATTTATTCAGATGCTGCCTTCAGCAGTACATTGGTATTTTGATTTCTCCTGTGTGCCAGGTCAGGACACGCAGAACTCTTCTGTACAGACCATTCTTTTAAATGACCTGTATGTAGGACTTAGTGGCATCTTGTGGCGAGGTTGCACATTTTAGCTGAAGTTTCCTCCCTTTCCAGCTGTTCATTAGCACCGACTTTGGCTCTTCCTTCAATGTTCAAAATGTGAAAGCTCCTCTCTTGAGTCAGTGTTCGGTTTGGCTGTTCTGGGCGTCTGTAGAAACATGGCGGTGCAACATGGCGGGCTTTGTGAACGAGGACCTGTTCTCAGTGTAGATACGAAGAATTTAATCAAATGAAGAGTTACTGGTGATTACACACTAACGAAAACATACTTCTGAATATTATATTCAATGTCTGCTCATAAATTCCCCCAAATGCTACACACTGGTCCCTTACCTCAGCAGTATGGAGGACATTCATGCTGACAGGTGCAGATTGTCTGAATGTGGTTTAAAGCAAGAACAGAAACATGCTCAAATGCAGCAACAGTCAAGCAGCTGACTTATTTATATCTTATGAGTTTTAAAAGATCACCAGAGAAAGCACCACCAGATTCAGTCACAAACAGTTCAGTTGTTATCAGGACAAACCAAACACTGGATTCTACGGGTTAGTGACACGAGGCAGGAGGTTGAAATCCAGGGAGCACTGGCATTCTTCCTTCCACCTGATCAAAACTGTAAATGAGGAAATGGTCCCTGTTCAGAGATGAGATGTGCAGCACAACAGGGTTCAACATCCATCTCCATCCAGGATCTCTGTCTGAACTGTGAACTTTTCACTGCAGATTAAACAACAATGATTTAGGCATTAGCTGCCCTTTGTGATTGATGCGTTGCAGTAACATTGTTATTGTGCAAAACTCTAAATGTGGTGGCTTGTTAGGGTTTGTTGGGTAAAACACGGCCTGACAGCTTTGAAGGTAACGTGAGCTGTTATGACAGCCAACCTGGGCCACGTTGTCCACGGGTTTTATTTCTTTACTCTGACTTCAACACCGTCCTTCTTTTCACATCAAAAGCCAAGTGCAGCAATAGAAATGAAACAAACTCAAGTCTTGTAGTTTTCAGTTTCCCTGTATGCTTGAGATCCAGTAACACGATCTCAGCCTCCTCTGAGTGTGGAGCTAGCACCGTGTTTGGCTTTTGGAAAGCACCTGATGAGCTTCTCTGGGATGGATCTGATGCTCGTCACAGCATCAAGGCAGTTTTGAGAAACAGGCCCCTGGTTGGTTGTATTTGCAGGTGAAGTTCATGAAGAGCGTTCCTGGCACAGCTTTGGTGGAGATGGGTGACGAATACGCTGTGGACCGAGCTGTGACTCACCTCAACAGCATAAAGGTGTTTGGCAAGAAACTCAACGTCTGGTGAGTACCTACACCCTCTAGCTTCAGGACCATGTTTAGAGGTTAAGGGAAGGGATTCGGTGGAGTCTGGCACTTTGCTCCTGAACAAGATAGTTTGAAGGTCCTGTGTGGAACATCCAGAATTACTGGGTGTTGCTGTAGACCAAGCAAAAGGAATCTGGAGTTCTGGAACTGATGGACCAGCCAAGTCAAGATTTGAATCCATCCATCCATCATCTCTACTCCTTAA
>NW_007578939.1:6811-10754 GCF_000690725.1 Stegastes partitus | reverse complement strand
GGATTACTGGGAAGGAGAACACTGGTAGATTGGAGTTTGGATTGGACATATGTCTTTTGTGACACCAGTCCTGGAACCTCTCTGACACACCTCGTACATCAAATATCAATAAATTAGGTTCGACTACATCATCATAGCAGATTTCCTATCTAAGCTGCCTGATGGTGTCTAGCTTTCATTGGGAGGACTTCTGTGAACACACCTTTAACAGCGACAACTTGACAACCAAACTTATTTCAGGGAAGTCTACTCGGATTAATTTAGTCTGGTAAAAGTCATATTCATAAAACTTGGAAAGCAGCTACTCTTTTTTCTACTTAAAAAACAAAATAAGATTCAAGATTCAAGATTCAAGAGTTTTATTGTCATATGCACAGCAAAACAGGTAGTTGTACTACACAATGAAATTCTTACTCTGTTCAATCCCCCGAAAAAGACGACACATTAAAAATAAATAAAACAAGCCAATAAGAGCAGCAGTAAACAAGTAAAAGCAACAATAAAGTGTTTCAGTGTTATAAATAAAAGTGTCTGACGTCTGTCTTCTCTTTCCCATCTGCAGCTCTGTACTGACCACAACGTTCCCGCCTTCACCAAGTTCAAGGTGTTTGATGCCAAACGTGAGTTCAACCAGTCATGCAGCTGGTCAGAGCTGGTGCTCAGGGCCAGAAAACGTTTGAATAGGATCTCATGGTCAGGATGTAGCTTTAAACTTTGGCATCTGTTTTTTCTGTCCTTCCTGTTGCCGTCTTCATCATGTCCCCTCTTTCTCTCCTCATCGTCTTCCTCACTGCAGCCAACTCAAAGACTCTGTCTGGTCTGCTGGAGTTCGACAGTAAAGCTGAAGCTGTGGAGGCTTTGGCAGTCCTCAACCACCACCAGATCAGAATACCCAGTGAGTGCTCTCTGACTCTGACTCTGATCAAGTTAACAGTTAAGAGGCCAGAAGCAGTCAGATGGCAAATGGGCAAAGTATTCCAGCAGAAGTTTTATATGATGAGAACTTGACGGATGGACACGTCTTGTTCTGCTCACGCCGGCTTTCTCTCTCTCTTGCTCGACCACTCCCACGTTCTCCCTAAAGCTACGTAGCATAAAGCTACGTAGCATAAAGCTCTGTAGCGTACAGCTACGTGTCCACAGAGTGATTTTACCCCTGCAGTAAAGCCTCGCTTCTGAATACTTCCTGCTTTAAAGGCGTGCACTAGCGGGCCACCAGCTGGTCACATGACAGCCAGACACCAGTCCTGTAAAAGCGGCACAGCGACATGGCAGCTCGGCCACAAACGTTTGCTTTTATTACAAAAACCATTCAGTTAAAAAAGTCCATCCATCATCTCTACACCTTAACCCTCACTAAGGTCATGGGGGGCGGAGTCTATCCCAGCTGACTCAGGGTGAAGGCAGGTTCACCTGGACAGGTAACCAGTCTATCACAGGGCTACACTTAGAGACAGACAACCAAGCACACTCACATTCACACCTACGGACAATTTACAATCACCAATTAACCTCAGCATGTTTCTGGACTGTGGGAGGAAGCCGGAGAACCCGGAGAGAACCCACGCTGCACGGGGAGAACATGGAGACTCCACGCAGGAAGATCCCGGGTGTCCTCACCGGGACGCCAACCGGCGACCTTCCAGCTGTGAGGCTAACGGTGCTAACCACTGATCCACCTGCAGCCCTCAGTGAAAAGTATTTCTGAAAACATTTAAGGCAAGAAATAAGTCATGCAGTTGCTGAGTCTGTCCTCATTTGAGTTCAACAACTAGTTTAGCCATATTACAAAAGTTACGCGAGGCGGCCGACCTCTGCTCCCTGCTCCAAATGAGCAGAAATTAGAAGTCAAGTCTACTTTATGCAAATGAGCAGGTGGGCCACGGCTTGTTGCTGGAGCCGCCCGCAACAAGGAGGCGCTCCAGAACAGGACGCAGGGCGTTTGAGACACTCAGAGGCAGCCACACTACTGCAGAACTACGACCTCCTGCAACGAAACGAAGACCTGGAAACGTTAAAAATAAGACAAAAATGTAAACATGCAAGTTTATGTAAGAGGTAACACAAGCTTCTGTTAAACCGAAGCACAAACACGAGAAACAACACAAACCACAAAATACGATGACCTTGACAGTAGTGTTGTAGTCAAGACCACCTAAACCGAGACCAAGACATGGCCGAGACCACAGTGTATCGAGACCGAGACAAGACCAAGACTTTGAGGGGTTGACACGAGTCGAGACCGAGACCATGACAAAGCGAGACCGAGTCTAGACCGAGACCAAAACAAAGCAAGACCGAGTCAAGACCGAGTCTAGACCGAGACCGTACCAAATTGAACTTAACCATTTTATTCAACACTTAGTCAATGTAATTTTAAGGCAAGTGTAAGGTTGCCTGTAATACTCT
This sequence comes from Stegastes partitus, assembly GCF_000690725.1. Classification (NCBI taxonomy): domain Eukaryota; kingdom Metazoa; phylum Chordata; class Actinopteri; family Pomacentridae; genus Stegastes; species Stegastes partitus. The sequence continues at coordinate 8,345 of NW_007578939.1, read as the reverse complement.
TATCTGCAACTGCAAACAAACATTTCATACGGAATGTATGAAACAAACAGTCAGTACTACAATTTAATCTTAAATATTAAATGACCACACTAGTTAGTTTTCTTACTTCAACACTGGCATTACAATCATTGTCAGAAAGAGGGTAGGTGTGCATTTTTTTCTTTTAAGTACACCCAGTGTGGGAAAGATTGTGATTGAACAAGCCATAGAAGAGGAACTCACAGCGCTCAAAATTGTGTTGTACATTTATTTAGTTTAATTTATATTAAAGTTACACATTTATTCTGCAGTCGTGTGTTTTAATTCTAAGAATCGGCACTGTGAGTATTTTCTTCAGTTTTGTTGTAGTGTGATAGTTTTTGTAAAAGGATGTTTGTCATGGTAGTAAACACTCCATTGTAAGCATACCTATAACTATGTTTAATCATCTAAACCAGTGGTTCTCACAACTGGTTCTGTCAGGTCCCCCTTCAAAGGACAAAAATCTTGTGTGCCCCCCCTCACCTTAAATAGTCATGAAATGAGTCAGTTTAAATTTACTGAAACTAAATATCATGAGCAGTCAAACAGTTCAGCAGCAACAACCTGCTCAGTGATCAGTGACAGTAACGGGGGGAGGACGGCCTTCAGGTTTGTGATGGTAGTCTCATCAGTCATTGTTGACACCATATCTAGAGCAGAGGGCAGCAGGAGGTCCTCAGCTGCTGGATGTGGTTTCTTGCGGTCCTGTTCCAGGGCTCCAGACTAAGTGTTCCAGTGGTAGCATGGTGCTACCAGCTTTCTTCACTGGTCGTACCAGCTAATGATCTGGTCGCCCCACTCCCTTATTTTGGATCAGCACTGCCACAGCTATTAATGCACCATGCAGCTGATGAATAGTTGCTTTTGCATCACTTAGTTATGATGCAGTGATCTTCAGAGATACGACTAGACATTTGTAAAATGTTTTCATCTTAAAATATATTTATTTTGTCACCAATCCTCTTCTAATACCAGCCATTAGCTGGACAGGCTAAACAATTGCTGAAAGTGCCCATGGGTAGATTCTACATTTTACCGATGGTCCCTGAACGCCTCACATGCTGCTCCGGTAGATGCTAGCAGGTGCGCTGTGTTTTCCTTTTGACGTCAATTTACAGATCAGTTGTTCATGATTAGAAAAGCCAGACTTTATTACAGCAGAGTTTGCTGACATGTTTCCCAGGGAGCAGACTGGAGGGCCTGTGCAGAGGGGCGGGGTGACAGGCCACAGCCCGTAAAAAATAATCCAAATTAAAAATCTGTTAAACTATTGGCTACGTTCGAAGCGGGGAGTTTTGCATCCAATAACAACAAAGCTATTACTAAACAAATGAAACAGTTCAGAGGCAGCGTAGTCCTTGCAGCCGTGGTCTCGGCTGGACTCGCAGTAAAATCCCGAGTCCTCTGTGGCCGAGACCGAGACAATACCGAGTAAAAATGCAGTCGAGTCCAAGACAAGACCGAGATCTTCAAAAAGTGGTCTCGAGACCGATCTCGAGCACTACAACACTAC
>NW_007578939.1:0-6801 GCF_000690725.1 Stegastes partitus | reverse complement strand
GAACGCCTCACATGCTGCTCCTGTAGATGCTACATTTTACCGATGGTCCCTGAACGCCTCACATGCTGCTCCGGTAGATGCTAGCAGGTGCGCTGTGCTTTCCTTTTGACGCTGATTTACAGATCAGTTGTTTATGATTAGAAAAGCCACACTTTATTACAGCAGAGTTTGCTGACATCTTTCCCAGGGAGCAGACTGGAGGGCCTGTGCAGAGGGGCGGGGCGACAGGCCACAGCCCGTAAAAAAAATAATCCAAATTAAAAATCTGTTAAACTATTGGCTACGTTTGAAGCGGGGAGTTTTGCATCCAATAACAACAAAGCTATGACTAAACAAATGAAACAGTTCAGAGGCAGCGTAGTCCTTGCAGCCGTGGCCTCGGCTGGTCTCGCAGTGAAATCCCGAGTCCTCTATGGCCGAGACCGAGACAATACCGAGTAAAAATGCGGTCGAGTCCAAGACAAGACCGAGATCTTCAAAAAGTGGTCTCGAGACCGATCTCGAGCACTACAACACTACTTGACAGTAATTTCACAAATGTGTCAGTGGGGTGAGGAAAATGTATTTCATTTTGTTTTATCTCGCACAAAAATCTATAAACTACACAAGATTAAAACTCTACGGTTGAAGTAAAAAATGTCAGAAATTCAAGTAGAACATGCTTAAAACTGGATCATCTCACATTTATCTCCTGAAGTGTAAAAACCAAAACCAGATGAAGACAAAATGAGACCAGTTGCAGACAGTCACGACCAGTGTTCACCAGTAGATGTCAGTTCAGAGTGAGTAGAAAATAAAGCGACAGAGACGGGGACTTTTCGAACTGGCGTAAAGATTCAAGGTGGTGCTACTGTTTGCTGTGCGCTGACCAGGACTGTTGATGGCAGCATAAAGTGAAGTTGTTCTCTCTGACCTGCAGACAGCTCCAACCCCTTCACCCTGAAGCTCTGCTTCTCCACCTCCTCCCACCTGTGACCTAGAAACAAGATGGCCGCCCCGGGCTCCCAGCGACACACCACAGCGAGTCTGTTCATCACAAAAACAGGAAAAGAAGCACTATATATTGAAGTTTTCCTGACGAGGGGTCTGAATTTGATTGGGTGTTTTTGTTGTTGTTGTTGTTGTTTTTTTATGTTTCACGATGAGACGATGAGCTTGAAGAAGAAAAGCTCGTTAGTATCTTAAAGACTACATGAGTGATGACTGAGCCAGATATAGGATACAACGCATAGCTTCCAGCAGAATGTCCCTCTGGATTAGTACCTGCTGGTTCCTGCTCAGTGGGGGAACTACTGAAGAAAACATGTGTAAGAACTCCTTCTGTTACAGACGAACATTTAAAAAAGTTTGACGTTTGAAAAAGAGGTAAGAACCCTGTTTTTATTCTGTGATTAAAGAGGAAACGTGAGAACAGTTGACACCTGATATTAGAGCCCACACACCTGATGATCACTGTCTAATTAAATGATTTCAGTAATGATGACTGTGTTCCTCGTCAAACATTTAGACTGTAAAACTTAAACACAACACGAGTGAACCTTCATCATTTCATGTCCTCTAAGGCCCTGGACGCTGTCTCTAATAAACATGGCATGCTGTGTGAACTCTGGTTTGTTCTTGGACTAAATGACATCAGCAGATGTTTGAACTGATTCAGTTCTGTGGAAACATCGTCTTGTTTATTGGATTTAAATGTGGACATTTATTGAACCCTTTCAGTAGTTCTGTCGTCTTAAACATCAACTAATCACCATTAGTTTAGTGTGCTGGTTGTACTTGTGTAGAGACGTAATTCGGTGAGCGGCGTGAACTCTCAGCACTTCATTCAGTCAAGTTAGAAAAACTCAAGACGTCTGAATTAACTTGAAATGAATTAAACATGTCGTGTATTTACTCTGGATCAGCTGCTGGGTTGGAAATTCACTTTATCTTTAAAACATTGCCAAAGTTACACCATTTATCAGAGCAAGGAACGGTAACAACAAACAAATCGGACTTCTTGGTCGTCGGTGAAGTCATCATGTGTGACTGAAGGTTCCATTTAGCAGCTGAACCAGTGGGCTGTGGTCCTGTAGCACCATCATCACTCCTTCTAGCCGTGGTCGGGCTGTTTCTATACAAGTGCAGGACTTCATATTGCAGTAAAAAATGAGCCAACAGCAGGAAAAACGAGAACAAAAACCTCCCAGTGGCTGTATGTCAGAGGGTTTACCAGTCAGAGACCAGTCCGTTAACTGGACTGTAATTCCACTTCAGTTCTGTAAAACTCTTGTTTGATGTTTCACAGCTGTGTGGACTTCTCTTTACTCCAAATGATGAAGTGAAACAGAGCGCTTAATAACAAACCTCTGTAGTGTGGCTCTGCCTGCCATCTTTTATGTTCCATTTTCTCCTTAGTGTTTGTGAATAGCTGAAATTCACCATGTATATGTATATATATATATATATACATATACATGTGTGTGTAAGGTCTGAGGGTTTTATTATGATGTGTGGCTTTCTCCTCTGTTCACCCTTTAATTACAAATTAAGAAAATGCTGAACACCGTTTGTTTGAGTTGAAGTTTCTTTAAAATGCTGTTGGTCCGTGTTTTTTTCTGACAGTCTTCGTCCAATGCAGCTGTTTAAGTGGCACCAGACGAGCAGTAAAAAGTGGAACAACCAGCGATAAAACAGCTGTATGTAAATAAAGACTGAGGCAGAATGAAGCCGTGTGTTAGACAGCGATGTGTGTGTGTTTACTGAACAAAACTCAGGGAGGAATAACTAGAAACTGACCAGAAATCAGACAGGAAGAGAGATTATATTATGGTTCAGAACATTTTGGATGTGTTTTTTTTTTGTTTTTGTTTCTTTTACTTTGTTTTTTAAAACTTTGCTTCTCAGAATCCTGTGACTGATTATTCTAACTTAATTTTTTATGTAATTAAAGGTCACCAATAAAGGCAAAGACAGACATGTGTTGGGTCTGTGTTCGTTGCTTCAAACGTCGTTTCTGTGTCCCCTGCTGCCGTCAGACCTTCTCCGAGTCACTTTTTAAATCAATTTGCTTAAATCTTGGTTTATTGAGAAACTGGCCTCAGATATAACTTAAGTTTCCAGTTTTTCTGGACATTAAGTCCAGTATTATTAACTTTACACAGGATCTGCATTTTGAGGATAAACATATTAAATCAGTTGATGTTTGAACTGTGATTATTCTTCAAGCTTCAGCCACATTTTGTTTGGTTCTTTGACTGTAGCTGTGGTTCTGTTGTTGTCGTTGTAACAGTGAAGAACATGGAGTTGAGCATCTGTTGGTCCTTGTGGTGTCAGAAACATGCCATAAGGAGAACATTTGACATGTTATTGATATGGGGCTGAACAATACACAGAAAATAAGAAAAAATAATCATACTGCAGTTCTGACACGTTGAGGTGTGTCGGTTTTTTTGAGATAGATGTAAGTAACTCCAGTGTTAGTTATTCAGTAGTTACTGAATGTTGTTGTTATTCTCATTCATTAGTTCATGTGCTAACGTGAACCTGTCATGTATTCATGTTTTATGTTTTAATTTCGTTATTTAGTGTAAAATGGAAGTGCTTGTATTTTTGAAGGGACATCAGACGGAAAATACAGAAATTGAAAAAATGTAAACTGACGGTAGAATGAACGGCGACCAGGGCTGCAGGTGTCTCGGTGGTTAGCACCGTTAGCACCTCACGGCTAGAAGGTCGCTGGTCGGCGTCCCGGTGAGGACACCCGGGATCTTTCTGCGTGGAGTCTCCATGTTCTCCCCGTGCAGCGTGGGTTCTCTCGAGCTGTAATCGTCATGGAGATTGCAGCAACCGGCGGTGCAGCTGCCAGAAGAACCGGGTCGCCAGCATCTGGGCCTGTGGAGTCTGTAAAGGCATCACATGCAGAAACTGCAGTCATGACGTTGTTGAGTCAGAAGAAGACGTAGACGATGACTCTAGAAGTGTTGTATGAGGATGTGAAATAAAAGCTGCTGTGGATGTAAATGTAAAGTGGGTGTGGCCTTTATCAACAGTGGAGTGTTTGTGGTGAAATATAAATGTTAACGATCAGCTCAGAGTCATGAACACACCCTGATCTGACCTCATAAGTTACTGAAGGCCGATTTTTAAAAAATCTATTTTTCATCAGTCATTTATCGGTACCCTAACTTGAGCAGGTTTTTTTTTAGGGTTTTCTATGGGAATTGAACTTCAACATTTTCAAACTTGTTATGACACCTTCACACACATATTGGTAAAGAAATGGTTTGGTAACGATTTAGTTGGCGGATTTGTGAAGAATCTCCTAAAATGCCCTGACTACATGGCTGTCATGTGTCAGAGAGTCTGGCTGACGGTCAGCTGACGAATCTGGGTCGTATGTGATGTTTACTTTGTTTGTTTGTGTGTGTGTTATCTGCACTTTTTGTTTTTGTTTTTGAATGAATGCAGTGCTATGCTTCGCCCAGGAGAACCTTTAGTGATGTTGAGATGAAGCCTCAAGAGGCACTGAACCACTTGAGCCAACTGGTTCGAGAAAGGGTTTCTTTTGCTTGCTCATGTGCACATGAAACCACCTAGTGGCCAGGTGTATAATCACAGCCAGCTGGATCTTAACACGTGTGATGCATTGAAGTTGTGTGTCTGTTATGGCTCTTGGGAATGACTATGAATTATGGGAAGTGTATGACCAAATCATTTTTCTGCATAAATGATCACATATGTGTGTGACAAAACATAGTTTGAAAGTGTTCTCTGGGTGTCGTTTTTCCCAAAATAGTATCACGTGATATGTCATGTTGTGGTATAATGTTTTTCTGTCACTTAAGGAAAACAGCATGGACTGAATCAGGCAGAGGACAGTGCTGGTGGGACTAGGAAGGGGGCGCTGAATACACTTGTGTAACTTGAACAATGATGCACAGAAGAGGGGAGAGTTTATGCATTTTTATTCAGCGTATCCAACATCATCCATAATGCTGAGAGGCTAGGTATCCTTCACCATCATGGAGACGAGGGCTTCATCCAGCTCTTGTTTTCTGGTGGCTGATTAAAAGAGAATAAACAGTTTAAATGTGCCAACACCTGACGTCTCCCCTCTTTTTGCCATAACCTGTTGCCGGCTTGTGACACCTTACTAGGACTTATCAAATCAAAATGCTCCCACATAGGGGAAATCCTCCTCTTCCTAGCTGGCTCAAAAACCCACATTTTGAATGGAGCCTGTGGGGTTTATAATGCTACCAAACCCCGCGCCAAAGTCTGAACCACTTCCCAAAGCAGTCATGTGGTACAGCCGGGCAGCAGGGCTACGGACCTCATTGTTTTTGGCTCCTCCCTGTCGGAGCAGATCCCAATCTACCAGAAATCAAACTGTGTGAGATCGCTCCTGTGCGTTCGTTTAATGAATGATTCGTTTAGTGAACTTTCCCTGTTCTTTTAACTCTTGGTATTTATGTTCATATTTCTCTTTGAGCTGTTTTTGATCTTTGGGTTTCGTTCCGCTCTTTAATTGCTTCAAGGCTGCCTCCCACTGCTGTCTCACAGTTTCTACGGGGGGCATCCTCCTTGGTCTGCCCTATCAAACTCACCCTCCATGATCTTCCCATCCATCCATCCATCCATCCATCCATCCATCCATCCACCCATCCATCCATCCACCCATCCACCCATCCATCCATCCATCCACCCATCCATCCATCCACCCATCCATCCACCCATCCATCCATCCATCCATCCATCCATCCATCCATCCATCCATCCATCCATCCATCCATTGTCTTCCGCTTATCCGGGGTAGGGTCGCAGGGACAGTAGGCGGAGCAGGTCGTTCCAGACTTCCCTCCCCCCCGGCAACGCTTTCCAGCTCTCTTTCCGGTCCCCCCTTTTTGAAAATGGGAACCACTAACCCGGTCTGCCACGGAGCCCCAAGGCGGGGCCACCAGACGTTCCCCGGCGAGCCCTCCCCCCCAGGCCTGGCTCCAGGGGGGTGCCCTGGTTTCCCTCTTCCAGGCAAGGTGGTGGTACTCCTTCTACTGTTCTTCATCAAGGTCTTCTGAATCGCTCTTTGTCTGATCTTCCCCAATTCTGTATTTTTTTTCTTCTCCCTCGTGTTTGTGTAATACTTACCTCCTGCCCCGTAGTAGCCAACTGGTTTGAATGGAGTTCACCGAGCAACCAGTCCAATCAGATTCAGTTTTTCAGAAGTCGGTGGAGACCACCACAAAGGCTTCACCTCACTCTGCTTCTGTTATCACCGTTAGGTTTCCACAGAGATCAGTATTACCGTTTAACTCCTGTCTTTCTGATCTGAGACACTACCAATAACTACCTCCTACAGCACCGTTGTAAACATCCATGAACATATATTTTTCACTCTTTATTCAACAACGTTTATTTTGTCACTCCTTTTATGCTTTTATTTCATTTGTCTGTTTGATGTCTTTGTTTGTAGTTGTTTTAGGCTGAACCACTTCCTAGGGAATTCCAGCCTACATGTCTGTGTAGTGGGGCTCCAACCTCTGCTCTGTGAATTTTAGAGGATTCTGACCCTCAGGGCCTTCAAACCCAGTTTTTTTGGTCCCTGTCGAGACCCGGGGCCTCCAAACCCAGCAGCTGTGTTTTGTTTTGTTTTTTGTCTTTTTGTTGTTGTTTTTTTTACACAACTGGGAGCGGTCTCTGTTTTAGGAACCTCTGTTCCAGGGCATTGTAACCCACCGCTATTTCTCTCACTAAAGTATAGTTAAAAAAAACGCACTACTCAGTTGTCGTTTTAGACCAGAACACACACACACACACACACAC
>NW_007578938.1:106255-225105 GCF_000690725.1 Stegastes partitus | reverse complement strand
ACACATTTATTTTAGCTCAGTTTAATTTACTAAAGAGAAGTAATCCTAAAAGGGAGAAGAAACAGCATTAAATGTATCCCAAGGTGCTTGTTATCTTTTTATAGTCAAGTCAAGTGACCAATATTTATAGTGCACATCTAGAGCAAAAGCTGCCGAGCCAAAGTGTTTTCCACTAGAAAATTAAAATTGGCTTTACGCAGTAGTTTAGATATTAAGGCTACGGCCATACAGTGTTCATATATAAAGGATACAACCCTGCAAAACATTATATAACATGCAACTTTACCTGACTGCAATAAATATTAATGCTTAGACCCTACAGCGTTATTAATTATGGACATTAAGCCAGCTATTTTAAATATAAAGGATAGGACCTTTCAGCATTATTCATTATGAAGATTAATCTGACTACTACAGAACTAAACCATCTAAGAATATACACAAAACCCCTCCAAAATATAACAAATGCAATGTTTCCCTGGACTCCCCATCAGCAAGTGAATCTTAGGTAATTGTGATTTATTCTATTTTTTAAAAAAAAAACATGGATCTATTATTATAGTAGATTTTGCATATAACTGCAATGGTAGATGCATCATGTCGTTCATGTTATTAATTCATTTGTTTCATTGTTCCAGAAAATGCCCATCCATCCTCAGAGTTCAGCCTCATGTCCTCTCCCGGCTGCCGTAGACATTCCTTCACTGTCAGCTAGTGTGCGGTGACAGACAAGCATCGGTGACCCTCAATCCAGCTCCAAGTGTGAACTATGGAAGAGATTAATAATATTGAAGTTGTTCCGTGCACAGAGTCCGACTACCTGAAGCCGTTCAGGGTTCATTATAATCAGGTGAGTGATTTCTGTGTGATATCGGCTGGTGGAGGCTGCTGGATGCTGTAGGCTAGCCCAACCCCCCCCCCCATTCATTTTGCAGCTAGCATGCTAGCATAACATGAAGCTGACCTTAAACACAGACACTGCCTGCAACAAATGGCATTAATTTAACAACAGAGGTAACGATATATTGTGTTTGGATAATTTTCACACACGTCGGGTGAAAAGTTGCCGTTGTGTTTGACGTGAACCCGAGACAGCAAAGCGAACAGGCAGCTGGAAGCTAACATGCTAACGGTAGCTCGCTGCAGAGGTTTTTGTGGTTGAAGCATCACGTTAACGGCAGCACATGCTTTACATTAGTGTCAGGAGGTGTGGAGGACAGGGTTTAGCAGTGGCAGGGGAGGGGATGTTTTCTGTGGGAATGAAAGAAAGGCAGGTGAGACTTGTTGCTTTCCTCAGTTCAGACTGGTGTGCTGAGGTCGGAGGTCCTGACAGTTCAGGATTACACTGAACTAAATGGCTCATTTGTGTGAGGAACCCTGTGGAGCTGAGCCTGTTACACTCATGTATGTTTTTTATCATGTTATAATGAAAGTACAGGTCTTGGACAAAGCATAAAGACTGCAGGGAAATGTACACACACCTCAGAACAGTTTCAGTCCTTCACATCACTGTTAGATTATTTACACATGTAGATTTATAAAGTCTTTTTGTTCTTTGCTTATCCTGTAACCTGCTTTTGTTTACAGGGTTTTTTTGTTTTGTTCTGTCTTTCTTCAACATTACACTGCCAATACTGTGAGAGAGCGGTTTGCATGCTGTTACAAAATATGCAAAACATATGTAAAACTTTGTCAGGGTCATGTTTTGGACTTTTCACATCCAATACAATCATAAATGTCCATAAAAATACAACTGTGCTGCGATAAAGACAGGACTGCTCAGATTGTGAAACTCACCACTAATGACACTAGTCCAGGTCAAAACATCAACAGGAGCTGAAGCTTAGTTTGTTGGTTCCAGCTGAGTCTGTCCTCTGACCTGTAGAACAACAGCAGTAACTTCTTTTATTATCGATCACTTCAAGTTATCCTGAAATGAAGACAGGATCGATTAGGATCTAACAGCAAGGCTTGCTATTACAATATATTCAGACCTTTGTTTACTAGTGCATTACAACATATTCCGTCACTTGATGTACTGATCAGTCTCATGTGAATGACGAGGATGGTGTGCATACCGTGGCTCTCTCTATCACTGTGGTGGGTTTGTCTGAATGAAGCCACGAGGAGCATTAATGTGAAAATGACCTTTGTCTGAATGACAGATTGCCGTCACTTTAATAGCCTGATAAGGCAAAAACGTCACATATTCCATGTTTGAAAAGGGCTTCAGGGATTATTTAGAGATGATGGCTGGTGCTGATACTAACCATATTATGAAGCTTTGGTATTGGCTATGATGCTAGAGGTCCCACTTCAATGTGGGTTCTTTGTTAGTGTCATAAAATTCAATATTTCTGCTGTCAGTGACACTCATTTAGTGTTGCAATCTGACATTTTCTTACTTAAATATGCCACAAATGTGTTCACACATTGAGGTAAAAAGATTAAAATCTCAGAAAAAGTGTGTGCTCATATCAGAATACCAAAAAAAAATGGGATTGACACGTGTCTGTTGATGTGTTGTAGCTGCTCTAGACACCTACAGCTTGGATCTATGTAGGTTTATGTACATATTGGGAGGATCAACATTGCATATATAGACAAATTAGTAAATTTTGCATAATATGGGCTCCATAACATGTATACCCAAGACTGACTTTCTTAAATCAAGCATCTCCTTGCATTTACTTTTGCCGCACTTCTTATACAGCATCAGTTCTCCTGTAAGTACTGCTTTGGCATTATATTTAGCTTTCCCAGGATATAGGTGTTTTGTAGAGAGCTTGTGGGTGCAGGTTTAGGCACTATCCATCCAACCACTTATTCATCTATCCATTTTTAGCTTCTTGTCCAGGTCATTGTGGCAAACATGGCAGGCAGAGTTGATCTTCTGCGACTGAGATTTCATCATCGAAGTTCAGAGGATGGCCGTATCACATTAGTTGCCTCACTGTTTTGCAGTAAATACACAACGTTGGAATTGGAAAGGTAGCGAAGTTTTGACCCTAAAGCATCGCCTCAGACTGGCTTCGTTTGATTTGTTTGTTTTATTTTTTACAAATGTGTCATTAAAAACATAGTATCATAATAGTCCACCCACTAAAAGAAAGCAAAGTGTGATGACAGTGTATCCTGACAGTCTCCAGCAAAGTGAGAAATGCTTCCTTACCCAAACATAGGCTGCATTCCAGGATGGATTTATTTTTAGGTTTCAAAATATTTGTGCAGTTTCTCTGTTCCTAGGCTATAGAGTCAGCTTCTGTTGTGTAAAATCTGGATAGTGACTGTGGTGCAGATGAAATACTATGATCAAACTTACTATTAAGACTCAGAATCGACTGTATTACTTACACGGCAGATGATAAGAAGATGTTATTTAACTTAGTCTTACTGACGATGTCTGATGTCATTAGTACATGCAAGAAGGACTGTTTTGTCCATTTTGTTTTTAAGTCGCCTTGCTGTGGAAAAGCTTGAAAAAAGTAGAACTGACTTACATTTATGACTCGAAGGTGTTTTTTTTGTCGTGTAGCTTTCAATGTAATCAGAAAACTCAAGTACCGTGGTGCTCATGTTGAGGGGAGCTCAGTTAATAGTTTGTCCCATTCGGGGTTCACACCTGTGACAGCAGAGGGGGGAGGTTAAGCTTGTCAAGAGAATGGCGGAACGGCTAAAGACAGCAGATGGACAACAAAAGAGATGATGGTGGACTCTCTCTCTCTCTCTCTGTCCTGTCCTCCCTTTCATCCTTGTCATCTCTCCTTTGCAGCTCAGGAGGGGCTGTTCAGGGACTCCCCACAAAGGCTTTTCAATCACGCTGAGGGAGCATCTCTTCCACAATCCTTTTATGTTCATCTGTACATCTGCAGCTTAGCCACTGGTCACTAACCAAAATCTACTTACACTCACAGAAACACACCCTAAAAGTAGATAATGTCATGCGCAAGAGGCTCTCTGCATCATTAGTGTTTATTGGTGTTTTGTCTCGACTCTCTCTACAAAGCAGGTGATTGTCCCTCGTTGACTCTGGGAAACCCCTCTTATCTCTGTCGCTTTGCACTGACACAGAATCACGAGTTGCTGCTTAGGGCAGGATAATTAGCTTCCATTTATTAATTATATTGATTTGAATTATTCATCTGGAATTATTTACCTTGTATATTGTTCAGCTAGTGCCCCCCTTACGCCTTCAATTAATATTGTGATCTTGAAACACACATTTTCTCACATGAATGATTATTTATCGGCTTGCGCTTGAATCATGGCTGTTAAATGAGTGCCATGATTTGTATGAACAAATGTATGTTCTGGAAGAGGAAGAGAGGACTGCATGCTTGTGATTCAGGGCAGAGTGGGGATTCATTTTGATCATTTATTAAATTTAGGTGGGAAACGCATCTTGTTACGCAAAAAACAGGTTTAATTTAAATGATTCAAAGGAAATTGTTATTAAAAAATGAACAAAATGGGCAGTTGAATTTCTTTATTTGAGCAGTCTGAAGTAACGAATGATGGAATACAGTACATCGCATTATGTTTGTTGATTTGAAATTGAGCCCGACTGATCCTCGATTTCTGGGGCAGGTACATTTTTTAGGGAGTAAAAAAATTCTAAAATTATACATACATACATACATACATACATACATACATACATACAATGTAATTATTTAACTTTCAAGAAATGTATTTTACAAACTTATTAGCTATTCACAGTAAAGAAACCTCTTGATTTAGCACTACCGTCTGTTTAGCTGTGACATGTGCTCTGCTGCATGTGCTGCAGACACTGCTGAGATTGTTGTAAACAATAAAGTTGGTGCATGCTCTGCTGGACAATCGATCTGATGACATCATTTTAGCCAAAACATCATTTCTGCATTTTAATTTGTAAAAAAAACAAACAAACAAAAAACTAATGCAAGTAAATCAGAACGCCATTTATTCTTATGTAAACTGTAATCTGTTTACGAAACTGCTCCATCTGTTCATCAGTTAGGAACTTTTGCAGAGAATTTTTAAGAGACTGCGATGTCTGCAAAGAAACTGTAAAATCAAATTAGCTAACAGGCTAACAGGCGATTCAACTGCTCGACTGTGTTGACAGTCAAATTGTGTACATGTCTAATTAATGAGAAATGAGTTTATCTCGTTTAACAAATGCTAGCTTGATATTTCTCTGAACAAAATATTTCAGCTGACACGTCTGTGTAGATTGTCAGTCATCCAAGTCATAGTAATTCTCAGAGATTTGGTAGAAGACAGTTGGACTTCTCTTTTTGGCAGCAAGACGCTAAAGCGAACCGAAGAGGCCTCTTGTACGAAACATGAACTGTCTTCAAGAACCAGACTCAGAAGTCCTGTTGCCCTCTACTGGAGCTCCGAGTGTTCACACACGTGGCAGGCCAACCTCCACACTTACTTCTCACTATGCTGTTCCTTGCATGGAACACTGGGGGGAGTTTTTTGTGTATTTTACGGAATTACAGACACCAAATAAAGCTGTGAGGAAATAAGGAACAAGGCATTATCCGTTGTTGTTTTCTTAACTATTTAGTTAGCTAATTCGCTAGGTTGTCAGTTAGCTACTTTGGCCGGGTGTAGGTCGCATGTATAAGCCTGCCATTACCTGATCATCTCAATTAGCATTCTCCATCCTTCCACTATCTGCGTGTTACAGTTTTCATCGCCACGGGAAACAACAACAAGAAGCTCTGAGCTGCAACCCATTACACTGAAAATGAAACTGAGAGTGCGTCAAGGATTTGAGTCTTGCGGCCAGGCAGCTGCTTGTTTTTTCGGCAGATTATCTATTTTGATTGCACTTCTCGTCTGCTTGCGTGCAAATGTTCACGACAACAATTTCACTTTCATTTCTTTGAGGGACACTGAAACCGCATCCTTCGCTTAGTTCCACCCACGACGGCTGTGGTTGGTTTAAAGGAATACAAACAAGCCCGAGTGTTTTTCCCCCTATAGCAGAATGATAGTGTGGTGCAGTCAGACCATTATGTTCTACAAAAGTAAGACTCGTTTGTTAGTGACACTTTATAGTTCACAATGTTGGAAACTGTGTTTGGCTTCGTAAGCAGAATCATACATTTGTGAGGACAGCAACTATTGGATGGATTGCAATGAATTTGTGTAGAAACGAGACGTTTCCTGTTGTGCACCAATGGTGTTTCATGTTTTGACTGAAATAAGTCGACATTTTTTCATTTATTGTTCCTAAAGGATGAATCCTAGTGACCTAAGTGCAGTGCTGACTTAACCTATCGTGCCATTGTCAAATGTTTGTTTGTGCAGCGCTATAACTTGTGACCAAATGTCTTAACCTTAACTGAGATGGTGAACATGGTGAAGTGTATCTAGCATAAGCACTTTGACATTGCGCCTAATAACAGACTGATTTAGATGCTAACATAGCTGTAGATACTGTAAACTTTAACAATTCATTTATATGTTTTTTTTGTTTGTTTGTTTTTGAACCAGCCTGATTTGATTTGAGGTTTACATGGGTATCACTAGAGGACACCTTCACTCAGTGTGTCCTTGAGAGTGGGCTCACTCACCAGGCTGCATATACTGCATTTTTCCCGCTCTTGGTAAGTGAGTTTATGCAGGTGCAGGTGCTTTTGTCATTTTAAATTCAGCGTTGACCATTAGTTCACTGGCTGTAATGTGTGTATGATAGCCCTGCTTCCTTTGTTAAGGCTGGTGAGAAGAGGAGACTAAAGCTAAACCAGAAAAAAAAAACAAAAAAAAAAACAAAACTGGGGAGCACATGTTGAGATTCAAAGAGTACCATTGTATTTGAGGATGGTAGTTGATTTTTTTTTTCTCCCTTCCTGCTGCAGCTGCCAGCTTTATAGTGTAGTCAGCACAGGAGGTGTGTGTGTGATGGTTATTAGACTTTAAGCACCTAAAAGATCAAGACCATACATCCCTCCCTACAATAGCCATTCACACAGGGGCCTGTCATTTCTGATGCCCAAAGCCAGAGGGACCACATTAATTTCAAGGTCCTGTGTAGCCTGCTTCTGCTTCCCTTCCTCTCTCTCTCTTTCTCTCTGTCTCTAATGTGCCTATGTCGCTCTGTCTCTCCCCACGGGCTAATCTCTCTGTCGTAATCCATGTCGGCCATGATTCTCCATCTCCCCTGGGCCATTCAAGCTGTCCCCGCCCCTCCTCTCTCAGCAAGTGGCCCGAGTAATGAGGGGAACCCCACCATCTGTGAGTGGTGACACGACACTAGAGAGAATGTGTGTGTGGTGACACATTCATGCAGAGTAGTTTTACCTCGTACAGTATGGGGCTGTTGGAAGAGAAACGCGCCCTCTTTGTGGTGTTTTAAAGTGAATCATAGCAAGATTAATTGATTATTTTAAATTGATTACTGTAAAGAAACTTGGCCATAGTCAAAATGGTCGCTATCCTCTGTGTGATTCTCTCAGTGATTGTTCTGGTATCGCTGACAACATTAAGATCGTTGCAAGTTCTTGTCAGAAAGAGGTGTTTTTGGCTTCATTTCCCTCCCTGGAATGACTCCTGATGATGTTTTTTTCCCCCCCTTTTGCTTTTCTAAATAAAAAAGACTTTGTTATGTGAGTTATTTTTATCATCAGTGTTTCATAACTTCCAGCATCTGTCTGGGCCAGAGTTCTCTGCGTACTGTAGGTCCCATTTTTAACAGCACAACATTTCAGTTTGTGCTATAGTGCAGTGGTGCAGTTCTTTTACTCGATGCAAACATGCAAATGCATATCTTTCTCCCACTTTAGGACTTCCGTCTCCAATATACATGTTTTTGGCATGCTGAAAAGTGAAGCTTTTCCAAAAGCATGTGTTAGAGTAGGCGTGGGCAATAAAATGAATGGTAACATGTACGGATAGACAATTTAGCAATAGTAATAATAAAATCGTTTAAAAGAATGTTTGATTGCTTCACAGAAATGTTCTTAATGCAAACCACCGCAAAAAGCAAAAAGTTAGTTTCATGAACAAACTCCAAGCGTGCTCCTTCCCTGGCCCGTCATACCTTGATAACATAGCTCCTTCTACCTACCGACGGTCTTCCTGTGACTTTCGTGCAGGTCCTGTCTCTGCCCGGAGACCTCCCTTGGTGGAGGTTGTGGCTACTTGAAACTTGTGATTCGTGCCAAAACACCTTTGTCTCCATCACCTTGTAAACCTCAGTAACGCTCTCCTGGTGACCTCCTCTGAGGACTTGATGTTGGGCTGCGCACAGAGGCTTGAAATGGGTGCTGCCATCTTGTGTTCTTGATGTTGTCTGTAACCAGAGTCTATGAAGTGGTGACTGGCAGTGAGATGTCCGTACCTCGACCTCCGTCATGCAGTCAGTGCTGCGCAGAATCTGGTTGCAAATGACATCTGCATAGCAAGATGGCAGCACCCATTTCTAAGATATTTGATGTGCTGATTTTCTATCTGATTTCTAAAACAACAGGTGACCATCGTGAAATTACTGCTTGAAAAAGATGAATGCTAATCTTAATATTTGGTTTGATGAGTGAATTGAGTAAAGCCTCATCAAACCCTAGCCCTAGTAGTTACATTGCTGGTTGTAATTCCACTAATTTAATTATTTGGACAATTTAAAGGCTACTTTAGTCTTGCATAGTCAGCCCGTTCTGTAGTACATAATGGACAGGCTGCACCTCAGTGTCATTCTGCTGTGACGCAAAAGAAGCTCTGGCTTGTTTGCATTTCTTCAAGCCAATCACAGTCATGGGTCAAGCTAAACGAAGGCGGTCCTTCAAAACAGTGACAAATGGGATTGTTTTTGTTGAACATTTGCTGGCAGGGAGACGAGCTTTGTCAATAATATGGATAATGCAGTGAAAAACAAATAGTATGGCTGCCTCACTGCATGATTCACATCCTCTGCAAAACTTTTTAGTGTGGTAGGTTGCTGCTCGAAGGTTGTTGTTATTTCAGAATCAGAAAAGCTTTATTGCCAAGTGAACTCGTACACACAAGGCTTTTGGTTACATGAAACTCACAGCACTCACAAAGGGCTACTAAAACAAGAAGACAACACAGGGTCAGTAAGTAATAAATATGAAATCTTAATCTAAAGTCCTAAGAAGTATTATAAAAATAGCTTTAGCCATAAAAATAGAATTCACAAAAAAAGAGAGAAAATGTGGCATTGTATTTACATAACAGATCAAATAAATTACAGCACTGAAAAAATTGCACGCAGATTAAACTATTGATCGTTCACGAGTCTGTTATTTGAAGAGTCTGTTTTGGTTATCTGGTTCATGAGGAAGATGGCCTGTGGGGAAAAAGAAAACTTGTCCTGGTGCCTCAATGTTCCGTTGTGCAGAGTTCTGAAAGCAGCAGTTCAAAAAATTGGTGTCAGGTGAGAGGGGTCGGAGAGGATTTTTGCTGCCCTTTTCCTCATTCTGGAGGAGTACAGGTCCTAGTAGTTCCCGTACTAAAGTTTTTTTTTTTTAAACTGTAACAAGCAGCTAGTGGAAGCACCACACCAACTGAAATGAGCCACCAATGCTGCCACTGGTGACTCACTCACTGGCGGCTTAAACCTGCAGTCGTACATGGTGTGTCCTTCAGCTGTCCCCTCAACATAAACCCACTTTTAGGATCACCTGGTTTTTATTCAGGGCTGTGCAAACTTTGAAGCTTTTACTTTGGTGAGCACTTCTGAATTGCTACTGTAGAGCCAGCAGAGCTTAGATGGCTTTTAATGATCATTAAATACCTCCACACAACCGATTTCATGTTTGTTTCATTTGCTGTGGTCTTTTGAACTAGATAAAGGAGTTGTCTGGTTCTGGCTGATGATTGCCTCAAACAACAAACCACAACAAAGCACTGTCATTATCTACTTAGCACATACTAGAACAATTACCTCACAATTATGTGAATGTTAACGATAAGATAGGAACTCTGCTTTGTTCACGTGGCTACATGACTGTGTACGTGAGTATCCTACTACGCTACTGTAAGTGTGCACTGTGCAGCAGCACAATGTTGGAACATCAGTTTGACACATAGTCAGGACTGAGCAGAATAGAGAGGTTTAAGGGCCTAACAGCCCTGCTGTTTATCTTTCTTATAATTTACAATACCCTATAATTTACCTGTTCGTGGTTCAGTGACAGGAAAAGCATTCTGCTTCATACATTATTCAGCAAGGACTTTATACAAAGCACCAAGCCACAAGAAGTGCATCCCCGCCTCAGTCAGGACAAATGATTTATCACACACACGCCTTCTTTACACTAGTTTTGCTTTCTCAGAGGAAAAGTGAAAGGGGTGCGGCTGGCTTGGCCTTGTTTAGGATGGCGTGTAAGGCATCGACACAAATTGTTGACATGACAGGATTCTGTGAGAGGATTTACACCCAGTGGACGGTCTGCAGCGCAGCAAGAACATCCATCATGATATGATGCCAGTGCTTTACTAACAGGCTGAAAGTGAGAGCATCCATAACTGGTAGCACTGCTGCTCTCATTTTTCAACAATAAAAAAAAGATACTGAGTGTGCAGTCATATATGACAAAAAGAAACAATAAGTTATGACACAGGAAAAGATGGAAATAGTGAATGCTGATGTTTAAGATAACTTAAATGGGTAATAAAATAGTTGCAGAATAGTTTTTTGTCTATTATCTGATACATTGCTGCTGCTCTAACCCTTACACATTTGATAACATTGCACCAGTAGACCAGAACTTTTTACTGTTGGAGCAATAAATAGAATGACTGGAGTAAATCCAAAATACATTTTTGACAAAGGAAAAATAAATTACTTTAATATGAACAATTTAGTTGGACGCATGAATTAGAACTGTCTCAGAGAATTTCTTCTCAGCTTGGCATACAGCTGTAGACAAACTCTCCCTAAGCCTGATGTTGCCTCTACAGCAGATGAAGGTGGTGTCAAAGCAAAACCAAAAGTGAATGTAGACGCACGTTCCATGCTCTCATTTCACACCACAACAGAACAGTTAATGTTGCATGTAAAGCATTACGCTAGCTTGGCGTCACATAAAGGCCACGTGACCAACCTGTAAGGTCCTGTGCCGGTCATTTAACCGTTTTCTGTACCTGCGCTAAATGTACACCAGAAACCGTTAAAAGTAAAAAAAAAAAAAAGACATGTTTGAAGTAGAGAATGTGGTTTAGTTGTATAGAACCATATTATGAAGACAGGGCTGCTACAAGGGCAGTAGTGTACATACCCTGAATGTGCATGTGTGGAATACTTATCTACCACTGAGTCATCCAAGCAGAGTACCAGTGTTTTATAATAACAACAACTACGCATCCGTGGTGTCCGCATCTTGTGCATATCCCTGAGATAGTATAATCAAGGCTTTAGGGTCCTTCTGCAGGCTCTGAAGCTCGCACTCTTGTTTGAGGAGATTATATCAGAGAGTTGTCGTTTAAACTCCATTTGAGAGGAAACAAACTCCCACCCAATCCGTCAGGGTTTATTCCTTTTAGATAAAATTCCTGGGGGAAAAAGTTGCACATTGAGTACATCTTTGACCCATTGTAGCTCAGATCCTGTTGCTCCAGCAGAGCATTTATAATGTTAGTTTCAATCAGTGCAATTAGCTTGCTGCTTCACCTCTGTACTTTTCTTGGGTGGTAGTGAAACTGCACCCTTACGCACCAGATTTATTGTAGCTGAAATAAGCCTGTTCTAGTAAAGCTGTCATCCCTGCGTCTGTAAGAGCTTGTGGGTGGAGAGGAGGTGTAGCCTAAATTTGAATCAAGGCCATATTTCCTCAGGCATAGAAAATGTAGGCCGACTTTACCATATTTATACAGCATGCGATGTGAACAGAGGACTATGTGTTAAGTTAATGTGGTTAATTCACACATGGGGTTTGTTTGTGGTTCTTGCATGTTGAGTATCAAATATTTAGATATGTGTATTTTTTTTTTTTTATTGTCAGCAGTGTGATAGTTTATTTCTTCCTCTGACTTCTGTTCCTCATGTGAGGCACTCAGCTTCAATCCCACTGGTTCCTATCAATGTAAATCTTTTCAGAAGGGGTAGCCAATATATGTGCTATGAATTTACTTTTGTTAAGGACTAAATAATTTACTCGGACAGCCCGACACTGTTGTTTGTAGCTCAAACAAAAGTAAATGGTGGATTTGGTAGTGGCTATTGTCTGCTGCCAGACTTACCAGTTCTGCTGCACATAATTAAATACCTGATGTTAAATATAAGTTCCAGTTTATTGGTTATGCTAACTCTGCACTCACAAAATGCTATCTGTGTGGATTTGCAGCCATCCAGGCCATGCTAATCCTAAAAGCTCCAGTAAAAAGCAACTGGACTTCTCTTCTTTTTTTTTTGCCTTTGAGGATGTTTCACCTCTCAACCAAAAGACTTCCTTAGTTCTCATTGACTAATCCCAGTCATATACTATCACCCCCAACTGTCATGCCCCTTAATGACCCAAGACTCGCATGCCTCGAGGTGTGGACGGCTGTGAAACTGAGAGGCGAGGGATGAGTCAAGATGTTAATGGTAATGAAACGTTTGAATGAACTCATAGGTACATGATAATTGGTGTTGTAGACCACCTCCTCCGTTCAGAGATGCTGTTCCAGTTTAACATAGATGTCTTCCTTCTTTGTCTTTTCTGTCCAGAATGTGAACATTTCTGTCCTCAAAGCCGTGCCCCTTATCCTTTGGATGCAGGTGGCCATTAGCCGCTGTCTTTAAACCCATGTCTCCAAGCAAACAACCTCATTTTCACCTTTGACTCAAATTTCAGTTCTGAACTTTAGAAACAGCTAAGGATGCAAGAATGCAACCACTTCTCTCTTAAGCTAATACAGAGGCACCACCGTGCACTTTTATTACCTGCAGGATTGACTATATAAATAGTTTTTTTTGTTTGTTTTGTTTCCTTTTGTTCTGTAAAGCACTTTATGTAACATTGTGTTTGTATGAAAAGAGCTGTACAAAAGTCTGACTGGCTGATTGATTGATGTGACCAAAGGGCAATAAAAGAAATACAACAAGTTTTGCTACTTAGCATGAACAATTAGACAACGTGTCTCAGCGTTTAGTCACCAGGAATCTCTCCCTGCAAACCATAAAAAGTAAAGGGAAGATGCTTTCAAAAACAATGCCATAAAATATTTTTGAACAGTTAAATTCACATGAAGTGGACGACGGAAAGACGCGACACAAATTCTCACTTGTGCTCATTTCTTCGTGGTGTTTTTCTTTGCAGCTGCAGACATTTTTGATGGGTTGTGGTATGACTTTCATGTCTAAGCAAGCACTCGGGGCCACTGGTTGCAGCAATCACAATAAATACGAAAAGGCGATCTGACATCCTTCACTGCAAGTCACATACGGGACATACGTGGAACCACAGCGTTTGAGAGGGAAAAATATTTTATTCATTCTTTTCTTTTCTGTTTTTTTCTTTACAGAATGGCACAAAGAAATCCTGGGACTTCATGCGAACCCATGACAGGTAAAACGCTGTTTATTTGCGAGTGTAAATGGAAGCTGTGTCCTTGTCCACCAGTTGTTAAACAAAGAGACAGTTCAGCCTGCTGGTGAACTAATCAGTCACCAAATAAAACCAGACTACACAAGACGGGTCACAGACACTGATGCGGCTTGAAACAGAACCCTGCTTGGCTTGTTAGCACGTAGCTTCACTATTTATTTCTGAGTATGACCGAAGTTTGTCAGATGATGTTTTGATGATGTTTTGCAGTTTGAAGAACTGGTCCCTAAAGGATGTGAGTCCCATGTAGCTCTCAGGGATCAGCAAGTGAGACTGGATAGAGTACAAAGGAGCTTGATTCATTCAACTTTAAATCTTATATCTAATCTCCATCTTTTGCCCTTTTGCTTGCAGGATCACTTTTTAAGTCAAGATAAGTCCACAAATCTTGATGGAAGCAGACGTAGAATATACAATGTTTTATTTTATTTTGTGTGATGTCGTGTAGAATATATAAATATACTAATATGCTAATGTTTTGTGTGAATCATGAGGCTTTGCTTGTTTTTGTATTCTTTTCTCATGTAGCTGTTATGAGGTTATCTTGTGCTATTCCTTTTTTTATACCTTTATGATCTTGCATCTCTTACGAATTCCTTGTTTTCAGAGGATGGTCAGCCTAAACAGACTTTGTTTTATGAGAACTGGCGCCCTGTAATTCTGTGTGGAAATAGCTGTAAATGTCTGGCTTCACGGGGGGCACTGTAAGAGAAATATCACACATTTGTGCCAAAGTCCCAGTTCCTTAATGCCCTGAGGTAACTCTCAGGCCATTTCAGGCCTCTTTCCTCCACTCCTGACCCCAAAGAGAGGTCCTCATGAAAAATGAGTACCACTGAGAGAAAAGCAGTAAACCTCCAACCCGTATTTCCAAGAGAAGACTCCCCATGGGAACACGGAGCTCTTCCCCATGTGGAAATTCTAAAGGATGTTTCCCCCCCCTTTACCATGTATTGAATGGACATAGGGTTGTTTTGCATTTTTGTGTAAGTGTGCATAATGTTTTCTTCTCAGTAGGATTCGTTTTGCACACTCTACTTGCTGCCCTTGAGGAAAACTAGCAAAAAGATGTGAAAGACAGATTTGATCAAAGGTTGCAAGAGGTTATGGCCAATGTAGAAGAAGATATTTAATTTGGTAAATGGCTGACTGGAGGTTCTTGTGAGCAGACATCTGTCATCTACCTGGCTTATTTTGATAAATTCATGTGGACTATTCAACTATTTGAATTTTTAAAATCTGGCATTTAAGACGACAAACAAAAATTAAATGATAATTTTCAAAATGTGGTCTGATTTCATCCACATGTTTTTCAGTGTATAACTGGGTTGCAGTCCTTCTCCCCATCCATGTCCTTTATCTCCCTCTCAAGCATCCCAAGATTTACACCCACTGTATGAGATACCACATATTCATAAATATTCCACACATTTTGTGGTTGTTCTGAATTCTTCCTCTTGTTGACTGAAACAGCTCTGATGTGAAATCTTTACCCTCAACTCTAAGATACTGAAACTCTCCATTTGGGAAACAATTCATTTCCACCCTGAAGAGGATAATCCACCGCCAAATGTAGCGTAGCCTTCGACTTGGAGGTTGGAGATTCAGCTGCTTTAAATACTAGGAGAGAACATGCTTCATTGACTACCACTTATCTGGACAAAGCTCTTACTGTGTTTACACTAGTAGGGCTGACCTGCAGTCTCCTGGCACCCTATATCCCTGCAGAGCAACCAAAACACAGTCGTGAGCCTTTTCCTAAAACTACAAAAACACGTGTGGACTGAATTCTACATTTCTGTGTTATTTTGACTCTTGACCATTTCAATAATAAAAAAATAGCTGTTTGAATTGACCATTATAAAAATACAGATCCCACAGTGGAACCTAAAGCCCATACACCTTTCATTGCCAACATTCAGCTCTTATATTTTTTTTCTCTCTGATTTTGGCCGCGTGTTTTGGATGGTTATCATGCTTGAATTTTCCTCTTCTGCCAAGCTCTGCAGACTCAGAGTCATCTTGTTAGCCAGTGTTTTGGTATATTCACAGGCATTCATGGTGTCATCTGTAAATGTCACGTCCCCCCCAATACCTTTTGCACTCATGCAACCCCTTTTCATCACACTCCCTCCTCCATGCTTCACTGTGTGGACTATGTGTTCACTATGGTTGTTGGAGCCAGGTCCATCCCAAACCTGCTGAACCCCATCTGAGCTGAGCGATTTTATCTTTTTATGCAATGACCTTAACACTGTCTGAGCTGTTACAGAAACTCTGATTTCCGTTTAATAACTCAAGTCTGAAGCACTTATCTGTTTTTGAGAGCTAGACTGTACACATTGTGCACTGTCTGTGGCGTCATTTTAGTGGGACGACCATTACAGCGCCGATTAGTGGTACTATGACTCATTCTGTACGTCTTCATCTGCTGCAACTGTGTTTTCACAGATTTTTTTTTCCAGTTTTTCTGGCATTCTTTTTTCCACGTGGAGCCCAGAAACAGACATGCAGATAGATAGATACAGCCCATATGTCCAAAACTGAGAGAGTTCTGGCAGGTCTTTTTATAACCAGGGTTATGCAGTTAGGCATAATACTCAGATTTGTTGCATTGAGTTTCTACTTTGGGATCTTTATTTTTAAATGTAGTCTTTCTAAAGAATGTGTTTTGTATTGGTCATCAGAGGAAATACTCTACTTGATAAGCAAACAATGATTCAGTTTTTCTAATATAATACAGTTTTGAATCATTTGATTGTAGTTATGGGGTGGTATGTGTGTAATTAGTATAAGTAACTTTTAATAACGTACATATAAAAGTAGTCAAGAACAGTTTTGATTGTCAGAGAAATTAGGTGTTCGTACATCTTGATGTAAACCAACTCATATGTAGACCAAAGATGGTGGATTAAAGCAGCACGTTTTGGTTATGTTCAATGTCACTTCTGGCAGTGGAAGTTTGATTATAGAGCGCTTGAGCCATTTTTTTTGTGTGTGTGGGAGACTAGGACCTCATGATTTCATCTTGATACCATAAGCTTTCTACCAGTAGTCAGTCACCTTAGTCCTCCTCCTCATATGTCTGCCATAACCCAGTTTTCCCGCTGTTCAGCCAGAAGCCCTGCAGAGAAAGCTTAACCGTGCATGAAAAGTCCTAAGCGTCCGTTTAGCTCGCTTCTTGGTTTAACCATTAGAGCTTTTTTTTTTCAGCGGGAAGCAGTAGAACAGCAGAAATGGTGTGTAACAGCACTACAAGACCCAGACCTGCCGCAAGGGACGGCTCCCACGCCTCAGGCCTGTGTGTCCCACTTTCTGTCTAGGTCTCCCACATTATCTTATCCATGCTGGCGCTCGATGGTAATATTCCCCCTACAAGACTGTCTTTTCCTCTTTCTTTTTTACACGCATTGGTTTTGTTTTTTGTTTTTTTACTGCTCTGATGTTTGGCGGTTGCCTGAAATTTGGCAGCTACACTCCTTCAGAAATATCAACATTATCTGTGGATAGGGTCTAAGACAAAGGCATTGGTGTGGTGGAGTAAGAAGTGAAGCTTTATTATTATTATTTTTATTATTTACATTTTTTTTCAGGAAAAAGCAAGTGTAAAAGTGTGCTCTGTGTCCTCTTTCAAGGAAGTAAGCGCAAAGAAAGGAGTGATAGAGAAAACATTTTTCCCCAAATTTTTACAACTACTTTGCTTTTATTATTGTAGCTTTGGTTTCATTACTGCCATTGGACTTACAAGGGTAACTGGTGAAAATTGGAATGCTTAAATAGATCCATGAAGTAACAAAGAAGAGCAGTCAGAATTTTTTAAAAACTTCCAGGGAAGACACATTTATTTGGAGACTTACTTTGAGGTTCAACTATTGTGTGCAGTCAGGTCAGGGATTTTTATTGACTTTAAAGTGTCTGCTGACTGGTGGTTGAACCTACAAATTGAGGCGGATTTTTGGTTAATTTTGATGACAAAATATTGTTTTGCAAGTTCACATTTAAAGAAACAGAGCACTGCTCTCACTTCAGGGTTGTGCTACCTCCCTGCTAATGTAAAAATCTACAATAAGACTAACTTGCTGAATATCTCTTTGTTGAAGGAAACTACAGTTTACTGATGTTCCTGTAACGCCTCACTTGCAGGCTGTAGTAGAAGCTAGCTTGGCAGCTTTGCACAGAGAAACTCAGATCACTGGAGACCCATAATTAGTTTGTAAAGAGTAAAATAGGGCATTCTAATGTCAGGTTTACCCAAGATCAAACCAAATGGTTTTACCTCTATGGGCTGAATTTTCTGTGGGCAGAGCATTTTAAACGTCAGTATTGATCATGTTGATTTAATTGTAGGAAGCTAAAATTGTGATATGTCATTCATTTTGCAGCCCTAAAACTGGCACTGCATTTGTTTTTTGCAACCAAATCTTCCTTTTCAATGTTTCCCTTCTGTTTCTCACTCATGTCACTGTGCACATGTAGAACCTGCACCGTCACGTCAACAAACTCCTGTATTGAGGGGAAAAAAAATCTGTATCCAAGAACTCCTTCCATCACACAGACTTCTCTTGTAGATTAGTCATGGAAAATTAGATCCGTGCAAGTGCTCTTTTTGTATCAAGCAGCAAAAAAAAGCTGAAGCATGATGTACTTGAGTTAATTTGCCATATTCAGTTACTGTGCATGCACACATGGCAGTGACAATGTGCCACCTGACTCCAAACAAAATAAGAGTTAATTTGGTTTATCCACTGGCTTCTTTGAATATTTGGTTTTTGTTTTAGCCCACTGGAAGTATTAAGATCGTTATTTATTGAGCACAGTGTTATCATACTTGGGGCTGGAGCTGCAAAAACTAGAAGTCAGTTGCAGTAAACTGCTTTTTTTTGTTTGTTTTTTTTTATTCACACCGGTAGGAACAGAAATTTTAAATGAAACCTTCGATGTATTGAATCAAACCGGTTGCAGATGTAAAACTGTGACAACAACCAGAAATCATAATATCCCCTTAGCAATGACGAACGAAGGCAACTGGCATTAAATGCTTTCGAAAATGAAAAAGTAGAAAGGCAAAATGCAAACAGACATTTAATTATATCAGCCCAGGAGCTGCAGCTAGACTTTGTAACAGCAATCTCCTGGTTCCTTTTACCATGGGAAAGCCAGGGCAGGGCTTCCTGCTGCCTGAGACGCATCCGCTTTCCCAACACTGACCCCAGGACTCGAGTCTCCACAGGCAGCGACAGTCACACTCGCATGCACACAC
This sequence comes from Stegastes partitus, assembly GCF_000690725.1. Classification (NCBI taxonomy): domain Eukaryota; kingdom Metazoa; phylum Chordata; class Actinopteri; family Pomacentridae; genus Stegastes; species Stegastes partitus. The sequence continues at coordinate 206,298 of NW_007578938.1, read as the reverse complement.
ACACTCACAGTGACCCACCTGTGTGTACACGGTTCACTGGGTGCCAGTGCTGAAGCATATCACACTGACCTTCCTTTTTTATTTTATCTCCACATCCGGCTTCTTGAGAACCATCATGAAACTCTGCAACAATGTGAGCCTCTTAGCTTAGAAATATAATTTTGGCACAGAGTGTATTTTGGTATCACTTTATTTTTAGTGCTTTGCAACAGGAAACATCCAATACACGCGACATGGTATTGTGTTTGGATGGCAGCTCAGTTTGTTAGTGGACAACGTTATTAGTTTGACATTGCATTCATCCAAAAATTCAGTTCCTTCTCATTTGTGATAAATGCTCAAATATAAACCTTTGGTCATATGGACTCAAGACTATGCAAAGTAAAGTCTCAGCTCTCTTATATTCATATAAGTGTTCACTCTCAACAATGTGCAAGAGTGAAAGATTTCAAAATCCAATCTCAGCTTTATTTTTCTAATATTTTATTATACTGCATGATTAATTAAGAGGTCACTGTGTTCTCAATTTTATAACGTCTGAACCCAAACACAATGCAGAGAAGTGTCTTGTTGCTTATTGTCACAGTTGCTGGTGCTGCAGCTGGTTACGGATGAACTTCGGAGCAATATTATCTTTGATATTGGAGGGTTGTTATGACAACAGCTCTTCAGATGAAGTGGCAATTAACAGTGTCAAGAGAAGTTAGGACTGATGGGAGAATCTTATATAGTTACCTCAGCTGCCTCGTCTCTGTGCTATAAATGCATAAGTGGCTTTTGAGGCCAGATTTGCGACTGTGGAAGCCAAAACATCTCTTCAGCACCTACTCTCCCGAGAAGTGCTGTCATTCAAGTGCTTTGGCCACAGGTGGAGAAAGGGAAAGAGGTGTTACAGTTTTCAAAAGTGTGCGCTAAAATTCTTTAATTTGTTTAGAATCAAAATTACTTTAGCTGAAAAGCTATAAAAAAAGAGAATGCAGGAGATGCTACATCTGTTTGTCTAAGCTTGACTGCAAAACAGAGGCACAGTATGTACTTTGCACAAAGGAACATTAGCAATAACCACAAGCACATAACTATGACTGGTAATTATTGTGCTATACTGCTTAATCTGCTTCATGTTAGTACCAGGTCACTTCCAGGTCACTTCTTGTCCTTGTAGCGATTTGTGTGTTTTGACGTTGTATTTCAGATTTACATCAGAGAATAATTTTATATCTATCAACCATCTCAAAATAAATACTGAATTTTCCATGGGCAGACATTTCTTTAAATCTATTAAACCTTGACTCCTGCCCGTTTCTTTCTGATCACTGGTGATTCCATCATGAGGAATTCAAAAAAACGGGTCCAGACTTAGTCCTCTTAAAGTTCAAGAAATGAGCTGCAGTGTATATAATTTAGGCAGGGACTTTCTATAGCAAATGTTTTCTGACTGTGCTATTCTTTTTTGTCTCCTTCTCTTAGTGTATCGGTGCTGATCTTCAACACCACCTCACACTGTTTTGTCCTCGTAAAGCAGTTCCGTCCAGGTACGTTTTTCTTTTTCTCTGTTCACACAGCAGCAGACCAACAGCAGTTTATTCATGTTCTTCTTGTCACCAATCTACATCTAGATTGTTATACATCCTGTGGGTACTTTCACTGAAAAAGCAGAACATTGCAAACCCTGTTTATTCAACTGGATCTTAGCAACAATGCAGACTCATAAATAGACCGCAAGAGGCCCGATTACAAAGCAGCCTAACCTCCTTTGTTAGAAGTCGCCAGGGACTGTTCCACACTGCAGTGTGCTAAATTCAAGGAAGTCTGGGCATTGATAGATTTTTTTCCTCCCCTCTCTTATTGCTGTTTTCAAAAAAACTGTCCCTTATCAGAAAGAACTCAGTTTGTGTACAACCTAGAATGAGATTCAATTTTACACATGGAGTTTATGGTGTTTTTTTGTGTCACACAATAAATGTTTAAAGATGTGTTTGCGGTACATGGCCTTTTAAAAAGTTACATTCTGGACCACAGATTTTTTTTCTTCAATACTGAGAAAAAGTCATAACAGTTGTAATTTGCTATTTACACCAGACCATGTCGACATTTTCTTTTTCTTTTCCACCATTAGCTGTATACATGTGTGAGTGGGAAAAGACCAAGACGCAGCCGCCTCAGTCTGCTGAAAAAACCGAGGAGGGCACCTCCGAAGCTGCAGCTCCGGAGTCTCAGGAGGGCCAGTCGGCCTCAGAGGGAGAGAGCTCTTCTCAGTGGCCCCCAGCCTCGGCGGGGGTCACCTACGAGCTCTGTGCCGGCCTGGTGGACAAACCTGACCTCTCACTGGAGGAGATTGCCAGGCAGGAGGTGCTGGAGGAGTGTGGCTACGATGTGCCCGCTTCCAAGCTGAAGAGGATTACTTCTTACAGGTTAGCTATCCAACAAACAGCGTGTTGAACTTAACTAATAAAAAAAATTGAAGGTTAAGGTTAGGAACACTTACTGAGTCGAGGTCTTTTTTAGGTGTTGCTACCTGTCAGTTCTAATCACAGAGAAGTCTCAGTACAATGTTTTCCATTATCTGATGTATATCTGCTTTAGTCACTCCCACTGGATTTCTTGTCCCTTAACAATTAATTTTCTATTGTCCTATTTTATATCATTTCCATTTATAATTCTGAAGTTCCTTGAGCTGCGTTCACTCAGAAATAACCTACATTTCCAGCTTTACTTTTAATTTAAAGGTTTAAACTTAAAAGTCCTATATTTTTTTCCCTTTTTCTAAAATTATTGAAAGACCTGCATGTCTTCAGAGTGTGTCTTTCAATTTTCAACTCAAAGTACTGCGAATATGATTTATTTCATCATGACTGTGTGATCGCTGGTTCTAACACTGTTCTAAACAGGCTGTTTCCGTGTCCGTAGCTTAAAATGTAGCAGAGCTGCTGCTGTTTACGCCCTTCAGGAAGAAGACTCTCTCTGCATCTGTAACTGACAGTGCGAAACAGCTGACAGCACGGCAGCAGGACCATCTATCACTTCTAACTTTATCTCTAAGCCATCATTTGGCATGGAAATATTGCAGAATTCAGAGCACAGGCATTGTTTTTTACCTCATGTGTAGTGAATTTGTCAGACAGCATTACGATTGTAAAATCAGTATTCTTGTCGTGCAGAGCAGCAACTGGAATTCTGAGGTGACTGCTGGTTCATGTGTCGTCTTAATGGGCTTCCGTCGCCATTTCAAACTTGTTCTGTTGTCTGACAACAGAAACAGAAAAATATATAAGTGAGAACAGCTTGATGGGGAATCCAGCTGTATGAAATTCTGTATATGTGAGCACAGAGGGCAGGAGAGAAGCAAAGAGGCGTAAACACCGGCTTATTTCAGGATTCTTTGAACCACAGTGTGTGATATGAGAGTAGGTACATAGCAGCAAACCACACAGTGCTTGTTTACTGGTTTCAAATCAGTCTTAAAGGTTCTCACATCTCAGAAAATCCTTCAGCTTCATAGTTTCCACAGAGATCTGACCTGTTAGCCACATTAGCCGCACAACATGCTAACACTGAGTTTTTTTCCTATTGTTGTGGGAACATTGCCATCAAAAGCAACTGACTTGAGTGTTAGTTCCTCAGATGCTAGAAGTGCATGAAGACGTTTGTGTTCACTCTTGCGGCAGACAGCAGAACATTTGGTGTGGTTTGCTGGTGGCTGTTCAACAGGAACTTCAAGCTATGGATTAGCTCCAAGTGGGTTAGGCAGGCTAGTCAGTGACACTATAGATGTACTGGTTTATGATCATGTAAAGAAACATTTTGGGTTTTGAATATCAGTTCAGTTGGCTGTCTAGAAAGTCACATCATCTAACCAAAGGAAAACACATATTTTGATGGAATAAAAATGGTCAAAAAACTGTGGGAAGTAAATCAAGACTAAATAATATAGCTCAAAGTTTGAGGCGGACAAGTTATTTTGGAGGATGTTCTGAAACTAGAAGTGCACAGGCCATGTGGGTGAGCTGTAAAAAAGCATCAGGCAAACCATCCATCTTTGTCGACATATTGTTAGCTGGCTGGAGCTTGGCTCAGCAGTTGAAAGAGCCAAAGGACTAACAGTCCCACATTAGACAGCAGCAGCTGGATGGCTTTGACTGACGGCTCTCATAAGCATGCTTTTGATTTGACTTGGACACCTCCTCCAGCTTTGTTGGTGTTGTCTATAGTCATTGTTTTGTGTGGGCTACTTCCATTATATAGACAGGTATCACCTTAACCCTCATAGCACCTATGGGGGTGTTTTTATACAGAGGCACCCTGAGTAGTGGAGCCCTGTGCTAATAGGGTACTGCTGCCTGCAGATAAGAAGTCATGTTTTGCTGAAATGGTTGAAAAGCTTTACCACATTCATATGTGTCTGTATCAATATGTCTGTGTAGATTCTCAGTCATCCAAGTCATGGTAATCACAAGTGCTTCACTAGAAGAAAACCAGACTTGTCTTTTTGATTCCTGTTTCACCTCCCATTCAGGAGACTTCCTTAGACCCAGATGTCCTTCATGTGTCTGAACGACTGACTGGTGCTGTTCCCTTATAAGAGCTCAGTGCGCACCATTAAACATAGAAGAAAAGACTACTGCATTAATGAGTTAATTATTCCACACACAAGCTAAGCAGCATTGTGTATGCAGTCCAATGCAGCAGCGAGTGTATATGTTAGTATCTAAACCCTCATGTAGGAGAAGAATAGAATTTTATAGCAGAACCAAAAAGAGAAGTCCAGTTGTCTCATACTGAAACATTTCGCTGCCTGTATGACGTTCTGTATTTTTGTCTGTGCTGCACAGATTTTGACTATTCTTTAACTTGAAACACTCATGCATTTGCGTTTTGTTGAACCAGCTGGGAAATGGAACTGTAGAAAACAAAATGTATTTTCTAAAAAGTGAGGTGGCATTTTTGCAACAGCACAGCAGGTGTGTTCACAGTTTTTAAAATGTCAAGACACTCATCCCTGTGTAAAAGATAAGAATAATTGCAAATGTGTTTTTTTTCTCCCCTACAGGTCAGGTGTAGGTGTAACAGGTGCCAAGCAGACCATGTTTTACGCCGAGGTGTCTGATGACAACTGCGTCAGCGCAGGTGGAGGTGAGCCGCGGGAGGGCGAGCTTATCGAGGTGGTCAAAGTCCCACTGCATGAGGCCATGACGTTTGCCTACGACGAGCGTATACCCAAAACCATGGGCGTCATTTTTAGTTTCATCTGGTTCCATAATAACATGTCTCCCAAGTACAAGATCTCCACCAATGTGTAACTAGTATTAACTAACTCCTCTTTCTACCATTTATTCCAGTTTCAATCAAACACTGGCCCAGCACATCCACTCTTTCCCTTATGGCTTTTCATCCTGTATTGCCTTTTTGCTTATTGGTACATGATGAAGGGTGGGCACCTTGTCTTGTTGCCAACTGGTATCTTTAAGTTTTGTCCTGTTAACTTTTTTATGTGGTCTTAATATTTTTCCTAAAAGCAAATTTGCCATAGCTGGTTGTCACTGGCACTTTTTTTTTTTTTTGTTTTTTTTTTATATGCTGATCATTTTGTTTACTGTGCCATCTGTTATAAATGGCTGCATATCACTGATTTCATTAGCCTGCCCTTAATTAAAGGAATGCTCCACTGCTTTTAATGTGGATCTTGAATGTTATCTACATGACATTGGCTACCTTCTAGATACAATATTGGCCAAGAAAAAGCCATTTACCATTCTTCAGACCTCTTTCCATTATTCCTACAACACAGAGTACTCAACCTCTCCATTTTAGAGTTGAAGTTTTTGACTTGTAAATAACATTTACATCAACCTTGATTACAAACCAGAATTTGAGATATTTTTGAAAGCTCAAATATATTGGTCTTGTCGCTTAATAAAACTATCATACTATGATATTAGTGTAATTATGAGGAAGTGCCTAAAAAACAAACAAGTATGGAGACTCCATGTCAGCCAAAGACCAGTGTTCAATATAATTAAACACAGTTTTAAAGGATATGGTGTTATATTACCAGTGCACAGTATTTCCATTTTCACAGGGTCAGCTCTACTCTTCAACATCAGGATGATGTGAACTCTTGCAAGTCATAACGTAGGACTCTTTCCCATCTCTACCTTCTATCTTACTTAAAATGAAAGCGGCATTAAGGCGTGATGCTAACCAGCAATTTACCTCTTTTTAGTCTCAGTTTGCTAACATTTAACACGCTAATGTTTCCACTGGAGTCATCTATACAAACATTTCTACTTGCCTGACAAAGTGTGCAAAGATTTAAAAAACAAAAGCAGTGGAGTGTTCCTTTAATCCATGATCCAGTAATGCAAAAACTATGCTAGTCGTGTGGGGCCTTGTAACAATCGAGGTGTTTAGGCATGCCTCATTTAAGTTCTCTGATCCACAGCCTTTAAGCAATACTTATCACATTACCCCAAGCTTAACAATCACTCCATATCACTGAAATCAACTCTCACTCTGTTTCAAATTCTTCATAAAGTCAAACCAGTCGATATATTCGCAAACTTAATTCACTGCTCATGACAAGCATACACCTACCTCTGCACCGAGGGCCTAATTTCTGTTTTCAGTGTATCATCATACCGAAGCACAATCCTGATTAAAAGCATACTCTGTTAGTCGAAGACACTTTAATCCACTTCTAATGGCATCGACACACATATAGTTAGGGATGTGAAAAGCTGTAGTGTTTTGCTATTTGTTTTCCAAGTCTGACATGGAAGAGAGGTTTTCTTTTTAGCTTTTAGAAAAAGGAGTGAAACAAATATGTTCCAAAGAAGAAGGCAACTGGACTCCTTTTTATGTTTTTTTTGAAGACATTCAATCTCTCATCCAAATGGTTTCTTCAGTTCATACTGACTGGTCTTTATTCCTAACAACCCAAGACTCTCATGACTCAAGGTGTGAGTGGTTGTGAAACCACCAGGTGAGAGATGACTCAAAGCGTCAATGGAATAATCTTGGGAAGGTGTCTCAGGATGGTGTTATAAGTACCTGATAAGTGGAGGCATTGACCACCTCCTCTATTTAGAGATGGTTGCAGTCCAATGCAATGAGGAGTGCACAGACCTTTATATAGGGGAGAATAAACAACTGCTCCACAAGCACAATACAGGAGACATACTGTATCCCCTCAGGACAAGTCTCAGCAGTGCACCAGCATCTAGAGAGTAGAGATGCTCTTTAAGGACAGCTGTGTTCACATTCTAGACAGAGACAGATGGAGTTAAGGAAACCGGTATGTCTTTAAGAGCCAAAAAGAAGTCCATTTGCCTTCTACTGAAGCAATTGTCATAACCTGGATGACTGAGAATCTACTCAAACGAATACAGAGCATACGGTAACAAAAAAAAAAAAAAAAAGCCAAATCTTCAGTCTTTATGATTTCTAACAGTTAAATTCACATGCAGCACCTCAAGGTTCCATGTTAAACACATGAATCAGGGTTCAGGAGCATGTTTAAAAGGACTTAGCCCATCTGAAGTATTGCTTTTGATTAAATAATTTGCGAGTTCCCATGTAGAAAACCTTAGATGGTCATTACCTTACAAACCTAATCTCATAAAGTGAATCTCAACAGCAGTTTGCCAAACTCTCAGGTCCTAACTGTCAAACTTTTGGCCATATTCAGGGTGAATCTCTGGATGTCACAATGACCAGCATGTTATGATACTATTACATTCAAATCACTTGCAGCTTGAGCAACTACAGGCAACAAAGTTGTTACCATTCCTACTCTATGTTACTACTTTTCTTTTTCAAAAAGGGCTGGTACTTCATTTATTATTTAACATGTGAAAAGGAAGAAATTCCCACCCTGTAGTCTTGTTGAAAATATGCAAGAACTGAAGCAAATCCAATGATATTTTTAGAAAATGAATGCTCATTTAACACAGATACCACATCTCATTATTTTAACAATATTACAACTTGCTAAAGGAGAACTACACTAGCAGATTTTGCAGTAGCCGGTGATTTCATGTTCAGATCTCCTCGGTGCACCTGCAGTTTGAAAGTTGGGAAATACAGTGTGTGTGACAAAACTGTAGTGGTTAAACTTTAACTGTTAAGTGGGTATTAAATGGCCTGCCTGCATAACGTGTTGGTGTTTTGTTGAAGATATCATGGAAAAGGTGTTTCAGATATTCGGTTATTAAGGATTTAAAGTGCAATGTCAATAGCAGCTTAACCCTCTGAACCCCAAAACCTGCTGGCGGGTTTCAAAAGGCGTCTTATCTTTAAAAATCACCAAAACTACTCGATTTACCAAAACCACAAACTAGATTTTCACCCTTTGAAGGGATGTATCATGTAGGATGTGTTGTTCTGTCTACAAATAACTAAATCTAAGTGTACAACCCATTAAACGCTGTGATATATTATCAGAAACACTTTATTCTATGTCCTTCTTAAAAATTCTTTTAAAAAAATAAATGACGTTTTGGACTAGGTCCTGTTAAAAAGAAAAGAAAAAGAAATTCTGTGATTGTCCACACAACTGAGAAGCCACGAGTGACTCAGCTGCGACAGTCATGTGACATTTCAGTAGCGTTTCTGTGTTTTTACAGCTGCATGCTGTGTTTATAGAGCAGACAGACGTGGAAACCAATTAAAAATCTACATGGTAAAATATTTATAGGATGTGAAACCCCCGTTTCTTTCCACTGTTGTTAACACCTGTGGGTGATTGGAAAATTACTGTACGTATTGTTTCCAAAAGTTTTTGTCAGTTAGATAAATAATCAAAAAAATCAACTTTTTTTTGTTTTGTTTTTTGGGTTCGTAGCATTATTACTGTGTTATACAGCACAGAAGACATGTTTGACTTCTTTCTACTTCTAGCCATGATTGTTCTGTTTCCATAGAGGGGCAGAACTTTATATTGCAGTAAAAAATGAGCCCACAGTGAGTAAAAGTGTGACAGAAGCAGAAAATGGAGTTCAGAGGGTTAAAAACACACAGGTGATGTTAAAGTCAAAATGTCTTATTTATCTAAATCAAATGCTGGTCCCCCATGATACAGGTAATGCGTACTCAAACTAACACTAATTCAGTCTAATACAACAATGTTCTGTTGAGTTGTAATGCAACGTACAGAGAAACATTTCGGTTTTCCTGCCTCTACTCACTGATATAAATGAGATAATAATAATAGACAGGCAGCACCACAGTTCTCCAACTTGACCATATGGCTGAATCCACACCTCTCTGCAAAAACAGACCTTTGTGAAAGCAGTTTTGTTTTGTATGTTATTGCAGGACTGTTATATTAGAATGCATTAGTTTTAACTCCCAACTGAGTGTGTATCTCTGCACTCTGTAGGGCAGATTATGTTCTCTGGTGCAACGATAAAGAAACACCGTAGGCTAATATGAGAGCATCTGTCCAGGAATGATTTAGTTCTTGGATGCCCTTTGAGCATTAAGAACTGCCGACAATCAAATATCAACGTTTGTTTTCTTTTTCCCATAAAACCCTGTGTTTTGTGTTCATTTTCTTTCATTAGTTAAACGTCACTACAGCTCTCTCAATAGAGGACTGGGCATCATTCTCAAGCATCTGGTGCCACCTGAAGTCTTATTACCTGCATTAAATAACTAAATAAAAAACATTTTTTAAATAACCTAAACTATATATGTTTAGTTTCACACAGAGTCAAATATTAGGTGTGTAATTCTCAACCCGCACTGAATAGGACGACATGCATAACCATTCGTATCTCTCCCCTCATACACTCGCTGAGCTTCTTTGTCCGTCTGTCAATCAGAAGTCATTTCTCGATGTAGGATTGTACAGTTTGCTGGAACTGCTTGACATAGTTTCCTTTTATTTATTTCCTTGGAAGACAAAAGACGGCTCTCTTTTGCTAAACTGATTAATGGTTTCCTTACGTGGGTTTAAAATTAAAAAAAAAAGTGGGGGCAGGAATAGCTTATAACGCGATGGTTGCAAAAACATTGATCGCTGTGAATCAGCCTTTGTAAACCCGCACAATAAATCTGCATGAGAAGTCCAGCTTGTGCATCAGCAGAAAAAGAAATCGTTTTTGTGAGCGTTTGTGTTTGAAAACAAAGCACAAAATAATGAAACCACGTGGGCCGTCATCTTTCTTGAAAACCTGCTGCTCCTTTCAGGGAGAGTGGAGATGACAGCGTCTGATTGGACAGTGTGACCCTGCCTTGTGACTGTGACAATCCAATCAGATTCAAACGTAAAGACAGAGTCAAAATTGCACCTTAAGCGTCGACTACTCGTTGTGGGAAGCTTGAGTTTTGCACAAACTTGATTTTCTCATGCAAATTTATTTTACGGGTGTACAGAGATTGATTTACAACTGCATTATTTGAGAATGTCACTTTACATGCTCCAAATCATCTGGGCCATAATTTTGAACTTCTCAGGATTAAAGGAGCACCTAAACCTGAACACGAAACCAGATCCCCTTAAATACCAAATTAGAATGCAAACTTTCAAGTTTGTTTCCTGTACAAATGACAGGATGAATCTGCGTTAACAATATCAGGATGCTTTGGAAAAATGTGGAAAGCACCTTTGGAAAATCACCAGTTGGCTTGTTAGTGGTATGTGTTAGGATACACATCGTAACACCAGCACCAATATTTTTCACAAATCTTTTAGGCAGTTTTATTTAACTACACTTTACAATGTGATAAGCCGCCACTATAATATCATTAAATGTATATTTCAGCTCATCAGCTCATTCACATCAGTTCCCTACCCCGTCTTTTTTTTTTTTTCTCCACCTTCTTTCATATGGAATATATCTTTGTTTTAATCTCAGTTCAATAAGGTCTAAGAGGATCTCAATACTTGTTGGGAGTAGTGTAATGTTGAACCTCACTGAAAGATTTCCAATGGTGCTCACAGATTTCCATTGTCTTGTTTTTGTCTAGTCATATGGAAAACAATAGAAATGGTCACTATTTGTCTTGGAATGACTCATGAGAAAATGATTTGTTTCCCACATTTAAAAGGGTTAGCCATAAGTGTTCCAGAGTAAAAGGAAAATATTATAAATAAATATCTCAGTTTGCTTCTGATATGGCTTGATGTGAAATGTGACAAAACAAAAGCCATTTTAACTTTTAAGGCCAGTCTGTAACTTTATGTGCCTGTCAAATGTGAAGAACTGCAATGTGACTGTGATATTTAAATAGCGTTTCTGTTCGAGCTAAAACGTATTTCTCCACACTTTCCTCCAACTGTTGTCCAAAGGTTATGAGCATCTAGTGAACATTAATAAAGACACGTAGTAGCATCATAATTGACTCCACATCATTCAATGTCTAACGTCTAGTGATGCTGGCACTGAAAATCAGTTGTTGCAGAGAATTCGGTTGCCAAAAGAAACAAGCAGCATAGCAGCACTTCAGGCTCAGCTGGTTCAGCCGGTTTCTCTATACTGTCAGTTTGGCTATAAAGGAAATTTAAAGTTATGTTTGATCTGTATTAAAGTATTTTAGTTCTGGTAAGCCAGTAAAGTCAAACCTCACAAGTTGATATCAGACCTGCAGTTTATATAAGCTCAGCTATTTGTCCATTAATTTTCTAAGCTAATGAAGTGTGGCCAGCGGTGTTGTTCTAGTCTTACTTAGTTTCAGATATCTGTGCTTTTTTTGTGTTTAATACAAATGTTCTGAGCATCAGTAACACTGGTGACTAGTGTTGTTCTTGGAGAACTTAAAACAAAAGTCTGACGCTTTGGGGATTGTGCTTGTTTACCTTTTTGAAAAGAGTTACTGTAGATGAGAAGATTGATGCCACTTTTTGTGTCCGAACAGTAACTATGAAACTGCAGCGGGCAGGCGGCTGGCTAATTATCGCCTAGCTCTGTGAAAAGTGACCAAAGTCTGCCTACCAGCATCTCTAACGCACAGGGAATGACAGTTTCCATCTTGCTTTTTTTAAAAATACATACAAATTAAAAGAAGACAATAAATTAAATAAGCTTTAACTGTTCCGCCATGTCTGTACATCCAGCCTTTAACTGTGTTGTTGAGCCATCTGTGTCACACACAGATCAGAAGAGGCTTCTGTGTTAATCAATACATCTGTCTGCTACACTGGGGCAAAGGCTCACATGTCCTATAACATACACATGACCCTGAAACGTATATTTAGCCCTCAAGTCTCTTTTACGCATGTACCTACTATCATTTCAGCGTGTATTAAGTTCTGTGCGCCTGTAAAACGCAGGTGACCTACACCTAACTTACAGAAGATGGTTAAGGCCACTGTAAAATTTTGCCTCATCTTCTTTGACTTTTCTCAAACTAATGATTTTAGAGTCAGATTTCTTCAGAATTGGTTCAATGCTGAGTTTACCGTCTCCCTAATCCTTTTTCACAACACGCTGCTAACACTCTTCACTCCGTGGAGACAGATGTTCGCTTTGAGGAGCTAATAACTGCTGGCTGCAGCTTCATATTGGCTGTGTGGACATCTGAGTACTTATGGATTCTCTCATCTAATTGTTGACAAGAAAACAAACGTATTTCCTATAACGTGCTTTAACTGTCCCTTTAAGTCCGCCACAAGTCTAACCTTCCCCTCTACGACAACAGTAAATGCACTTTTGACAGTTCAGAGTGAGGTTGCAGACTGTGCCACAGGTAAGCCATATGCCACTTCTAATAAATACACCGTAAAACCAATATTTGAGGTAAATAAAAGGGTTGAATAATTAATTCTTGCCTATGCTGGATTTTAACCATTAGCCCAGCATTTCTACCTCCATCACTCAGGCACACGGCGAAGATCTTTTGTGTCCGTTTGCGTGCTTCGAAGGCGTTGACATATCAAATTCTCAGCAACACATCAGAAATGTCAACACTCAGTGATTCTCTGTGACAGAACGCTCAATTCATCGGTACCAGAACTTTCTAGATGTACCCCCATGGCTATGCTGTAGTTGCTTCTTCAACTGTGATTGTTTTTTGTTTTCTTTTCTTAATGGTTTGTGCACCGTTTGACGATTTCTTACTGTATTTTCAGTGATCTGAGCCACAGTTCAAAGTGAAAATGATTTTAAAGGTGCTATGTGTAGTATTCTCCAATTGAAGAAGATGTAATACTGTTAAAATATGACTTGGACATGGATGTTAGAGTTAAGACATTACCTCTGGTTATCTGATGAATATTCCATTGTTTGATTAAACAGTCAGTGATTCTTGTTTTGAATCCTGGAACAGGCATTTTTGATTTTGGATGAAGTCCATGAGTCGGTCACTTTTGCTTCTGAAAAGCAGACTGGTAGCTGAATATTGAGAAGCAACGGGGAAGAATAATCAACTTTGCTGCTATGAAGCAGCTCATAGTGACTATATGTTGTAGCACATATGTTATTCTATTTGGTAGTGTAATGTTCAGTGAAAATCCTACACATAATACCTTTAAGTGAAAGAAGAATTACATTTTTTTTCCCTTATGGTAAAGACATAAATTTGTCCAATTGTGACTTTTTTCTTTTCTTTTTTTTTTACTTTCTAGTGTCTCACGCTGAATTTGTGTTTTTAAATAATTATTTTCTGAAAAAGTACAAATATAAACATTGCAGATTCTGAATCTATCATGTATTTTATGCTTTATTAAAGTGTATACTCATTGTGGGCAGTGTTTTTAGTAATGTTTCGTTGAAGTTAATTTATTACCTACATGTTGAAATATTTAACTTTCAAAACATGACACTTGGTACAAACATACAGTATATATTTAAATATGATACTTTGCATGTGCACTAACTGTGTTGGATTAAACTGCATTAAGTTGAAATAAAATGGGTTTCATGCCCAAAATGTCTCTTTTTTTTGTCTTGTGATTATTTATTCAGGTGTAAAGCTTTTTTTTTCTTTAAGGTAAGTCTGATAATTTGGAGTGCAGGATGATGATAATTGTATAAATCTGTTCTTCAAGTGGCCTTTTGATTCTCGTCATTTATTGGCATACTAGAAGAGCATGTGTAGGTCCGCTGTAAAATAAAAAAAAAGTACAATAGATGGACCCTCGCAGATTTGGGTGGTCGACAACATTACATGTAACTTTGCAGACACGAATGTGGAAAGCATGACTTGGCCTCTATGTTTCAGTTCTGTATTCAACACCGAGACATGCTGACCCATTTCTTTAAGATACGATTAGGAAAGAAATCAGGTACTGCTCTAGAAGGAAGTCAGCATAATAGAATTGTTTTTGCTACCATAGTGGCCCAACCTCAGTGTTTTCTGATTAAACAAGTTGTTCTATCCAAAATGCTGCACGCCTACAGTAATGTCTGACAAGCTTTGAAAGCCTTGAATTGTAAATCTTTATACTTGAGTGATGATAGACCTTATTTTTGTCAACATATATCTAACTTGCGTGGATTCTTGGATCACCACACAGTGCATTTCATTATGCTCACATTAGAAGCATAGTCGGAGTTTTTCATTCTCGTAAGTCTTAAAGTCTTCTAATGTTTCGCTCATAATACTGTATTGTACCGTAGTAGAGAGAGAGAGAGAAAAAACAGCTCTGACTTAATCTGAAAGTGTAGTTGGATTTTTTTAATACTTACACTGCTCCTTTTTACTATTAAAACTGTCCAGATTTTACAACGCTTTCCATCCATAAGTACTATATAAGTATCAAATAAATTGTTTATAAGACAGTGAAATGCAGAAGATGTGTTGACTGATGTTTTTGTTACAAACACAAAGTTCTCCTGTGAGCAACCAGAAATGTAGGCTGCTGTACAAACTGGTCTTACAACTGACAATATATTAAAACACTGTGGTGATAACATTCATTAACAACGGCATAATGTCTCACATGACATTTATTGTTGTTCTTCAGTGATGAAGGCCAAAAACAGAGCTATAAGTCACCCAAATGATCCAGGGAAACAGTTTCACTCTGCAGCACTTCTATGCTGCTTAGATAAATCTGTCAGCAGCCTTTATGCATCCTGCTGATAGACATCGTCTCTCTCGAACAAACACATCCGATAAGACAGAACTAGATGTGCATCAGGACGAGGGACGACACAAAGACTCCGCACAGATTAGCCGGAGCAAGTGTAAATTCTGCAGACCCGATCTAGATCTGCATCTTGATAGCTTTCCCAGAAATGAAAGCAGGGGCTCTGTCATTTAGCAAAATAAAAGCTGTTGTCCTTTTATCTGAGATGATTTAGCAGAGGTGTGTAGGAAAACAGGAAGAAGATTGTCTTTCATATAGAGGCACTGCTATAGTGACTATCAATCAGAGTTCAAGATTTCTTTCAACAACTTGTATCTACCAGACACAACTCTCTATGTCACTTTCACAGTTTACGCTTTAGTTGTTCTGATTCCTGTACCACACATTTTTAAAAGCATGTTGCTTGAAAACAAAATAGCAACAAGTCCCTCCCACTTCAGCATCAAAACTTGCCTCTCTGGTAATGCAACTCTTACAAACAAGTACACTATGCAAACACCAGATTAAATGTCAAGTTTTGATTTTTACATTCTTGTTTAGCTTTAAACCTTTATTACACTGAGACTGAATGAGAAGTGTTTCACCTCTGTGTTTACATCATCAGCTGGCCTCATTGTCATTGACCAGGTCTTAACAGCAGTTTTATTGCTGGAATAGAGTTGTTGTGAGTTATGCCATGCAATAAATGCATGTTGTCAGTTTATTATGTGCTAAGTAGCGCATTGGAATTAGTAGTAAACTGTAGTAATGCCCCAAAATGTAGAGATGAAGACTAGCTACCATCCATCCATTCATTTTCTTCCACTTATCCAGGGTTAAGTCATGGTAGCAGTAGGCTGAGCAGGCCATTCTAGACGTCCCTCCCCAGAGCAGTGTTTTCCAGTTCTTCCTCGGGGATACGATGGTGTTCCAAGGCCAGATGCGATATGTCATTCCTCCAGCAAGTTCTGGGTCTACCTTGGGGTCTGCTCCAAAGGAAGGCACCCAGGAGTCATCCTAATAAGATGCCCAAACCTCCTCAGCTGGCTTTTTTTTTTTTTTTTTTGATGTGAAGGATCTCTATCTCCGTCTGGATGTCAGCTCTATTCTCTCTAGGGTAGAGGAAACTCATTTCAGTCACTTCTATCCATAACCGCATTTGGTCACTACTCAGAGCTGATGACCACAGGTGAGGGTTGGAATGTAGATCAACTTGACAATCTGGTACAAGGCCCACATTACTGCTGATGTTGCACCAGTCTGTCTGTCCATGTCACACTCTTTTTTTTTTTTTTTTTACCATCACTAATGAACAAGATCCCCAGATAGTTCAACTTCATCATATAGGACAGCAACTCACCCCCAACTCAGAGGGAGCACATGACCAGTTTCCAGCTGAGAGCCATGGCCTCAGACTTGGAGGTGCTGATTCTCATCCTGGCTGCTTCACAGTTCAGCTGCAAACTGCCTCAGTGCACTGATGGTCATGGTTTGATGAAGCCAAGAGAGCCATGTCCTTTGAAAAAAAGCAAAGATCAGGTTGTAGAGCAGGTTATAAGCAATGGCTTGAAAGACATGTAAATGCTTCATGGAGCTGATTGAACTGTAGACTGCAACATCAGTTGACCCACTGTTAAGATGAAAATATTGGTGCAGTTTTCAGTTTGCTGTCACAATATGCTCAAAGTTACATCTGCATATCTGTTTAGGAAGGTCTGTCTACCAGTTGCTGAGATATTACACTCGACTTAATTGTTGAATTAACATACTGACGAGATTAAATCCTTTGAAAACTACAGAAGTTGAAACTGAATTTTGACAACCAGCTGACTGCCGTGTTGCTCTGTTACATCCCTAATGAAGCTTATTATTACAGAAACCGTCTTTGGGTGGGTGGGGGGAACGGGCGGGTGGATTGGTCCTTAAATTGCGTCCCTGTTGCTTTCATGTTGTAACTGGACACATGGGATGTCTGTGTTCTCCAGAGACCATCTGGATGTGTGTGTGTGCTGCCACAGCAGATGGATTACCTCCCCTCTTTTTCTGAATGCAGTCCATTCAAAGGTGGGTCTAAAACCCACCCTTTGAAGAAAAGTCAAGATCCAATAACTACCATTGCCATAACTACCTCTGCAGTTAGAGATGCACAGTACCAGAATGATTCCAGCAGACTCTGTCACATTCTCCATCTGTATGCAAATGAGATCTTACACATATGGTAAGGAGGTGTGCTATCTATCTTAACAAATCTAGTGTGTGTCTTTGTACATATTAGGTTTCATATTCTATAGCTTTGTGCTTTTTATTCTTGGCTGGTCTGCAGGAGCAACTAAATGTCTTAATTGAGGGTATCTTTACAGTAGCAGTCGTCCCTGATGAGGAACACTGGTTACATCCCGTGCATTATTGTATGATCTGCTTAGAAAAAATTTGAGTAATTAGGAACAAAAAATACATATTTTAGCCTGTTTTGTTAATTGGGGTTTATTTGCTGAAGCACAATAGACAGTTTTGTTTCACAAATGGTCTGAAGTACCAGGTGAATGCACAGACCTCTAACAGATAAGATAACACAAACTCATTAGGAAGGTGCGAGGCCTTTTAGCCTCTCTGTTTTTATTGCAGTGTAGGATCTGACAGCTTCACTCAGGGTGCACCAACATAACAAGAAATAGTAGTGACTGGATGTAACTCCCATTGTAAAAAATAGAATAATTGAGGCTTGTATGTTAGCTTACATGTGGAATTTAACGTTGTTGATGCCAAGTTAGAGAGGAGAAGACTGCAACATAATGAGTCTATCAAGAGATCAGTAAAATGAGTCATTCCCAGTCTTCTCTGAGTTCAACCAATCAGCTTTAAGACCTGCAGAGCAGTTTTTCAGGGCTGCCCACAACTGTCTACTGTGGAGTAGGTACAATTTTCTCCCCTGAAAACAATTCTACAGAAACAATTCCTGTGGTCAGTAAGAAGCAAAATAACTGCCTGTCTGACCAATGGTTAACGGTCTCTCTGGCTCAGCCTTTTAATACAAGTTACATAATTGGTCCATGCCCCCTAGAACAGCACATATAAGCATTTTTCCTATGTGCTTGGCTTTCTCGCACAGTCTTAGGACATGCATAGTGAGCAAACTGGTGACTTAAATTGGCTGTAGGTGTGAGTGTGTGTGTGCATTGTTGTCTGTATATTTGTTCATATATATGTATGCAAGCCTCTGCAGTAAACACTGTAGACATAACGGATGGATGGATACATGCTCTCACACCACTATGACAGTGCTTAGAACTTATTGAAAAATTCACTCAAGTGTGATGACCCTCGATTATTGGTGTTGGTAGGAAACAAGTAACGGCCCTTTGTGTTAAACTTCAGCGTTTCTGACCCATCCGTCCACCCCAACCACCTTCCTGTGCTGACTTTGAAGCATAAATATATTGTCACACAGCTTTTTTCTTTGCTCCTGCTGGGAAAGAGTCAGATTTAATACAGCTAGACCACTTTATAACTTAAACAAAAAACTAATACTGGGAATTTTCTGGGAAGCTAAAAAAAAAAGTTTTCATTATTGTTATCCTTTTAGAATCTCAAGACCCTTCAGTTTCACCTGAAAATGTTTGCAAATATAGTTGAGTCTTCTGATCGGATCAAATGATCCACAGTACATTTTGCACTTTTTCATCAAAACTACACATGAAACCAATACAAGATGTGCTGCTCCTCAGCCCTGAACTCTTGAGGTCATAACCTTGGATTAACGTGGCATCGTGCTTTGAGGAAGAGCAGAGAAGGAACTGCATGGTCTCAACTGATAACAGTCTCAGATGGGAACCAGGTGAATACTCACTCTACATTTCTGTTTTGAAGGGCTGATATCAAACAAGCCACGTAGGTTTTGCCGCCTTATTTTTGCAGCCCATGGGTCAGCGTCTGCTGTGCTCGGCTTTATCAGCGAGGTAAATTTACGAGGTCATGGCTGTGCATGCGGGTTTAGAGCCAGTCTCCACTTTTGGTCTCTCCATATGGAAGGAGTCAAATGGTAAAATGTTGTCTGCTATGTTAACACTGACAGGAACGAAATCTGAATAACACACCACATATTCTCTTTAATCATTGATTGATAGCACAGTGGGCAGCATTTATGTTATCTGAATGATAAATCTAATCTCTAACAGACTGGAGACAGAGGAGGAGAGGAAGCGAAAGAGAATAATTTAGGATGAGCGAGATTAAGGATGCAGCCCTGGCATCTTTTCTTCAAATTCTTGGTCATGTTGAAGATGATTTCAGAGTGTAAACAGTAGTAGAGAGAATTTAGAGCTGCCAGGCCGCCACAGAAAATACACTCAGTAAAAGAAAGCTCTGAATTATTTAACTTGTTGTCAAATGTCTCAATGAAGTAAAGGTTAAATGAGGACTGTCAAGCATGAACAGGAAAAGCAAGATGTGCACTATGAAGCGTTATTAACTTGCCCAACTAGTTGACATTGTAACATTGTGTGTGTGTGGGCTGGGATGGAGTGTTTTCCTGTTCGCCTGGTGTTACTGAAGCCCAACTATGCATTTCCAGTTAGTTTGGAAATGTCTTTCCTCTCCTCTGAGCACTAACATGTCACACAGACCAGCATGCACTGTATGAAATCTGAGCTCTCTGCATGAGAAAACACAAATGCATACAGGACCATCAACAGAGCAGAACATAAGGGTATAATAGAGGTATGCCTCAGTGTCAGCGGTGATTACATGTGTCCTTTTATCGCAGCGGAAATGCCCTTTCCACACACTTGATAGCTCAGTCAGCCAGGGGAAATGAAGGCAAAAACTGGGGACCTGAGGTCACAGAGACACAAAGCTCTGAATTCTATAAAAGCATTTTGACCTCAGAGTGATTTCCGCTTTAAATATTAAATGAATTAATTTTGGTTGAAATAAAGTCTAGTAGTCATAATGACCTGTATAAAACATGTGACCTTCAACTGAATCTCTTAAGTTTGTAGTTTTGATACAGAAATTCAAATGTAAGATTTATGTGTGTCCAAGTCTTTTAGGTCATAAAAACACTGTTGCTGGGCAACAGGGCTTGCTAGCTGTCTAGTAGAAGCTCCACTTTAGGAACTGCAGGCTAAATGCCTTGGTCAAGATAACAATTAGGAAACTATCTTGACAATGAGCTATAGCAGCGCAGCTCCTGAGCCTGCTTTGCTATTTTTCAATAATTTGATCATTCAGACAAAAACATATTTAAAAGACGTAGAAAGTACTTCATTGACCTTTTTACAAATGTCAGCATGCTGTCGCTTTTCAAAGATAAAATTTGACTACATAGCTTAAATCAAACTGTCAGACTTTAGATAGATGTCTAAAATCATCCATTGCACAAAGTTTTCTAGTTTTTGACTATGTCGGATGGCTTGGCTGTTTGCTGTAGAAGAAAATGTTTGCCTTAATGTTGCAGAGCTTAGTACTTCTGCTAACTTGGCAGTCAGGAGACTTTCCTCATGCAAGTAAATGCTTTTTGTGTTTACTGAGGTTCATTTCTAAAAGGTTGCTGCAGTGTCTGCAAATACCTTTCAATATTAATCTGCAATGCTGTAAAAACAAACAACAAACAAGATAAAAGAAGGAGAAAAAAAACACAACTTATGAGCCACGTTTTCCTCGTTTTGCTATTTGATGTCACTGTTTAGCAGGTGTCTGATTATTGCTACTGAAACACTCGTCAACAGAGGCCTCATATTGTTACTATGGACACACTGATGAACAGGTGACTCTGATTGTTGCCCTGGAAACACTGGTCAGCAGGTCTCACCCATTGATACCATGAAAACACTGCTGAGCAGGTATTAGGGGCATAGTGGTGTGCAGGTATCACTGATTGTAAACACTGGAAACAGTGATTAGCAGGTGTCACTCGTTGTTGTCATGGAAACGCTGGTTAGCTGATGTCACCCACTGTTACCATGGAAACAGGGGTCCTAGGTGTCACCCATTACTACCATGGACATACTGGTGTGCAGGGATCACGGACTGTTGCCCTGGAAACAGTGGTGAGCTGGTGTCAGTGAGTGTTGCCATAGAAACACTGGTCTGCAGATGTCACCTATTTTTACTATGGAAACAGTGGTCAGCAGATGTCACCCACTGTTGCCATGGACACATTAGTGAGCAGGTATCACTGACTGTTGCCATGGAAACACCGGTCAGTAGATGTCAACCATTGTTACCATAGACACAGGAGTAAGCAGGTGTCACTGACTGTTACCATGGAAACATGGCTCTTAGTTCTAAGCAAGTCTGGGGGCAGGGTGGTTAAGTTTTCAGGCTATTGAATGTCTTTTAAGTGAATCTGAGTACATCATGTTTTTGGTGTTTGGTATTTGTTTTTTTCCACCCTAAATGGTACTAACCCAGTGAGTTTGTATGATCCTCTCCCCTTCTTTAACAAAGTGTTTGAGCCTGATGTCTCGGTTGAGGGGATTGTCCCTTAATCAGGGCTAAATATGTGTGTGTTAGTCTATAATGCAACCTTGGTGAGCTATTTAACTAGCTTATCAAGATGGCCAGAGCTAATTAGCAAATTAGAAGAATTAGACAAGCTAGCTCAATGTATCTAGCTGGCTTGTAACAATGTCTAGTGAAGCTAGCAAATATACAAAGTAGTTTCTTCAAAACAATGAATATCTTAGTTACAGAATGTCACAGCTGGAGGTTGTCAGCTTCTCCAGTTTTTCATTCAGCAGTTTATTTTGTGTCGCTCAGCTCTGACTGTCTCCATTGTGCTAGTGCTTTATGCTAGTGCTACACCCCTCATTACTGCTCCTGTATTGTAACTTGCCAGCAAGCTTTCAGCTGACAAGGTAGTTTATTTATTTTTAAGGCTGTACTCACTAGCATTTACATACCTGCCATGTAGTGTTTTATGACAGTCAGTGTGCTGGAAGGGCTACATTCCTCTGCTAGCTTTTGTACAGTGCTTAGTGGTTTCCCCATTCTTTTGTCCAAAATCTAAACCAGGGTTAATTTCTTTTTCTTTCAGCTTATATGCACAACTCAAACTGTAACTACAAGACATTTTTCATTTGAATATTAAGGGATGTAAGGTGTGTAAAAATGGCCTGTGAGGGAGAAGGCTTTCATTTATCTGCACTGACAGATGCCTACAATCGTTTAAAGGGCAGCGGACGTAGAATTCTGATGTTTAAGGCTCAATACTGGCTACCAACTTAGCTTTCCCATCTCTTGCTCCCAGATGGTGTTACCTTTACAGGTCATGTAGCAAGGCAGGACGTTACAAAGATTATGGAGTGAGAAATTCCATTTACATTTACAAAAACAAACAAACAAACAAACAAAAAAACACTGTAGGGTCTATAAGATGGTTTTTTCCAGTTTTGGTAAGATTTGTTCAGAGTACCTTGTTGGGAATAGAAATAATAAATTTCCTGTTTGAAAACACAACTACATTACATTTTCAGGGTTAAATATCTTTGTTCGAATATAAGGTAAGAGTAAGCATTTACACATTTATCCTATGAAGGCTAAAAAGATGTCACACTCGAGCACAAAAAGAGAACAAAGCACTATTATTATGCCAGTATTTGGCGCTGAATGATTGCCTCTCTAAAATGTGAATATTGAAATTCCTTATGCCAGTTAAAGGTTACTCAGGGGGACGGGTGATGGCCAGGAAACAAGTTTGGTCAATGATGCTGAACTTTAGAGGTCAAAACAGAGGTTATTAATTATTCAGCAAGATGTATAAAAGACATATGTGTTTGAATTACGCCACAAGGGAAATAAACGGCCATTAAACAGTGCTGTTTATATATGGTCCATGTGGACTGACCTCTATAATATTCCTCGGAGATGAAGCCATCTGCACTGTAGAAAACATAGATCTCGCTGAATATTTAAGCCACTGTCCTGCGAGCATCAGAGAAAGATACTGGAGCTGCCCACCTCAATTAAATGAGCATCATCCAAGTCACCAGTGTGGTGAGATAGTCATTAGAGCTTGATGAAAAACAGCATGTCTCAACCTTGACCCATCCCGCCTCCATCAACTCCCCCCCCAAACGCCACCAGACACACACAGAGAGTCCCCAAAAGATGCTTAAAGATAAAAGAGAATCGACCCGTCAGCCGTATGTACAGAGACTGGAGATCTGAAAGGAGAAAAGCCATGAAAAATGGATGAGAGAAGAAATCCACTTCACCTCCCCCCTGGAGGCTGGCAAACCCCCCACAGCGCTCCCACTCATAATCCTTTCTCCTCCTGCACACACACTCCTCTCTCTGTGCCTCACACACATGCATGTGGTCTATGCAAACAGGAAGACATGGTAAGCACACAGCGCCCGAGGCCCTCTGGTAGGTGTTAGAATTCGGGAGATGCATCAGTTCGGTGCTAATATTAGTCTTTTATAGCATTATAGATATTATCCATGACTGATGTGATAAAGCAGGGCTTCATAAAACAGCCTAAAATGATTTCATATATTTTCTCTCGTTGCTCAGATCTGATTTTCAGATACAGCTCCTTTTTTTTTTTGTAGATAATTTCTATTTAAAAATAAAATGTAGCAGCTTCCTCTAGTGGATCACTCAGGCTTAAAGAGATGCTTAACAAATTTCATTAGTCACGCTTTCAATGGAGACGCTCATATTAGTGAATCATTAAGGTCTAAATGCTTTTACAGAGGCATTTCCACCTTGACATGGAAACGGTTCTGGGTACTGAAGTGCTGAATGCTAATATGGGCATGACAACATTGTTAATGCATGGCACGGGAAATTGGTTACGAGCCTTCATTCAAGCACATTGAAAGGGGACGTTAACAAGACTAGAGCTACAGTAACCGTTCTGTGCGGCTGCAGTTTTGTGCTTTGAGCTAAATGTTAACACAAGCGTGCTAACATGCAGCACTGATGTTTAGCAGGTGTAACGTTCACCATGTTAGTTAAGCAACACTGAACACCAGGTACAGCAGAGGCTGATGGTGCTGCAACTAGTCTTGCAGGTGTTTACTCATAAACCAAATTGTGGGTGCTAGTTTAAAAGTTGATGGAACACCAATATATTTAATCCTGTGGGGAACAGGAATTTATTTACCAGTTCAATTCATCCAGTTCTTGTCATTCAGTACTTAACACTGAATACCACACCACGCTAGGGATTTTCATGAAATTCTTGCAAAATTTCATGTAACGCATCCAAAAGGTGCGGAAATACCAGTTTGGTCCACAGTTGTTCACTGACTTAACCGATATGTGTCAGCCAGCGTACAGGACATGCATATATACCCCTACACATTGTTCTTTCACCACCCAAGGCCCTTTACTAAGTGTGACCCAACTTAAGGCACTCACATGCACTTTGACAGCGTGTGAAATGCACCAGTCAAAGCGGCTGCAGCGGCTGAGGATATCGGCGGCCTCCTTCAAGGCCTATCTGACGGACTGGCAGTCGCCTGATGAGAAGGAGACGGTGACATGGAGGAAGGAAGGGGGGGCTGCTGTCACATTCTCTTTGACTGGCAGCTTCTCGTTCTTGTGGTCACACTGAGGGTGGGATGGCTGCTTGTAGAATGTTAAATTTCTACCTGAAGCAAAAATGTGTTAGTTTTGGGGAGCATAGATTTGCATTGTAACACTAGCCACTGTTACTGTCTGATGAAATGAATGAAATGAAATGAAAAATACTTTATTTATCCCAGAAGGGAAATTCAATTGATGCAAAGCTGCCTAATGGAATATATTGTTAGATTAGTATACAGGAATATTAGCCAGCAAGTTACTTAATGACAAATGTCAAAACAATATAAAGCGTAAAAAATTTAAAAAATGACCAAACTAGTAGACATGGATGCTATATGCAGCCTGAATGGAGTGTTTCAGTGTCTGTCTTTTGTTATGCTGACAGGAAACTACAAAATTAATGCCGAGGTGTGGCTAATGCTAATTGAAGAATGGAGTTCAAAATATGTCATATCTGGCTGTAGGGAAGATGTAAAAATGTCTGTTCAATGAATATTAGTACAGCGGTTTGTCACTCAGACTGACACTTATTTGGCAGGTGTCAACATTTAGTCAATATGTCACCGGACTGTGGCATTAGGGGAGTAGAATGTGAAAGCTAAGGCATAATACCTTTGATTTTCTATGTTTCAGTCCAAAAACCACACATTATTCACAGCTTTTAATACAGTATTTCACATTTTGGAGCGCTTTAAGTCCACTTCAAGCAGAGATTGCTTCCAACTTACCTAAGAAATGTAATCATCATTTACTTCTGGAGTAGAAAGAGAACAAAAGATCAAGTGCTATTCTATTCAGCATGCTTTGAGAAATGCTTATTACAGGTTAATAAGGCTAAAAAACATGAAACAAAACACAGAGAATCTATCAGCAGGGACCACATCACCTGAACGACTGTCAGGTGATGCAAATATTCTAAACTAAGACAGGCATGGATGCTTGTGCAAATGTCTGTTTCAGTGTACATGCTTGTATGTAGAGCTGAGGGTAGAAAAAGGAAAGGTACTTGTAGCTTTGGCAGCTACAGTCTGAAATGCTTTGTTCAAAGCAAATAACAGGAAGAATTTTGGTACAAGAGCAAAGCAGACTGTGTCAAAGTAGCTGAAAGGGAAATGTTCTGCATCATGAGTGTTTTTTTAAAATTCAAAATCTATGTTAAATCTAAGAAATGCGGAGGACATTGCAGCATGTGTGATGCTGCAGGTTTCATTTCTCCATGGAAGCTGGTCAGTGTTGCATGGCCAGTAGAGGGCGCTCTAAACTGCTGCAATGTCCAGACTGAAAACTGCTGCGTCGTGGGGCAGTTTTACTTTTAATAGGCGTTAATGTTGCATAAACATACAGATGAAGGGTGTTTGTTTGGCTTCCTATATCATATCACAAAGGTGAATACATATCTAGTCTTAAGCACCATTGTAAGAAATAAAAAAAAAATCAACCTTTTTCGTTTGTTTTTTTTTTCTTTAATTTTGTTTTATCTCCAGGACTATTTGTAAAAGTTTCTGAACAGATTGCAACGCGGTGTTTTGAATGAAGTGACACCTGACGGCAGAATGCAAGCAGCCTGATCCAGATTTGTCCCTGAGCCCAATTAGGACTGTAATTAAACGCCATACAGCGCCGATAAGGTCCTAATTTGAAAAGAACTCTTAATGGCCCCGGCTCATTATAATATCTGTGCGGCTGCGTTTAATTAAAGTCGACCCCTGCTTTGTTTGCGCGCTGTAATGCGGTTTGTCTAAATGAAGCTCAATAGAGAGCCAGGATAATTCAAGTTTTGGGAGGAGGAGGAGGAGGCGGAGAGGGAGGAGGAGGGTGGAGGTGAGGGTGGAGAGGGAGGGAGGAAGGAGGGGAGGAGGAGGAGGAGGGGGGGTTATTATACTATTGTCCGCCCCTTAATCCGGTTGGCTCAGAGACTGCCCGCAGGCCAATTTGTAAGTGGTTTGCGGAGCTGCCAATCAAAGCAGACATCCTCTCCTCAGGCTGTGGCTACGAAACATCTCAGTTGCTGTGTGGAGAGATTTGACGGAGGGACACTCCTGTACATGGACCATCACTGCGCTGCAATCCGCCGCCTGCTCACACATGTAATGCCTCGGTGAAACCTGGACGCCTCGGAGAACACACGCATGTGAAGATTTGTGTTTTTTTTGCATGTCAGGAGAGGAGGAACTAGTCGCCGGGTCCGCGGCTGTTTGTCTTTTCTTATCGCTTCTCCCCCCCCTCTCCTCTATGTCACTCTAATTAATCGGAGGCATGTGGAATCGCACCAGGATTAGGAATTGCTTCCCAATAGTGTGCCTGCTGTTGACGTTATGGACGGAGGTAAAAAAAAAAAAAAAAAAAAGAGGGCTCTAATTTAATAAATAATATCTGCACTGCTTTAAATAAAAATAAATGTTTTAAATGACCATAGTGAAAAGTTGGTGGGCGTGGGCAGATGTATTTGCTCCGGCATTGCATATTCGCATCACATTAATCGATAATTGAATTACGTAGCTGTGGAGCATGTGATCGTGTTACCATGACAAGATTGAAGTCTAAAGAACTGATACAGGCTACTCTCCATTTTGGAGTCCTGTGCGTTTCTTGTTTTTTTTTTTTTTTTTTTTTTTTTTTGGAGGGGGGGCGAGAGAGAATTAGGCCAAACAAGTTGTAAGTTGCATTGCATCAATTGGCTGCTGCAGCGGTTAATTTGCTCTCAGAGTAACCTGATTGTCTAAAAAAAAAAAAAAGCCCAGCATGCAAACTGTTCACGTGCTCCATTCATGCTGCAACAAATATTTTTTTTTTTTTGGCTCATCCACCCAAATCTGCAAAGCCAAATAATGGTTTTAACTGCGAATGAGGCACTGTTTGGACACTTGTCCATCTTTTACGCACCGAATTTAAGCGGCAGAGAATGCTGCTGCGGTCTGATTTCTACGGGCCTATATTTAATAGTGCGCTTTTTTAACGTGTTGTTTCTAGGTGTCCCAGTCAACCGGCTATTTCGAGCTGCAGCTGATCTCCGTGGAGAATGTAAACGGCGAGTTGGCGGACGGGGAGTGCTGCGACGGCTCCAGGAGCTCCCAGGACCTGCGCTGCACTCGAGACGAGTGCGACACTTACTTCAAAGTGTGCCTGAAGGAGTACCAGATGGAGGTCACCACCAGCGGCTCCTGCACGTTCGGAGCTGGATCTACGCAAGTTCTCGGTGGAAATATGTTTTCTTTTAAGAGCGCCAAGAATAACCCGAATAAGATCGACGATGCCGGCAAGATTCTGATCCCCTTCCAGTTTGCGTGGCCGGTGAGTGTGATCTCTTGTGTTCCTTGAGACCTTATCTGAAGAGAGCATCGTTAACGTTTGTGCAGTGTAGTCCTCACCGCCTGGTGTGTGTGCATACACACCTGCAGCGACGCATCTCTCTTGTACATGCAGTACTCTACAGCAGCTTCAAAGTTGTCCCTCTCAGAATGACGTCCATTAGATTTGATCCGTCCTTGCAGGGAGGACTGCATCTAAGAATTGCTTTCATTTCTGATTAACCTGCGAGGTATTGTCTTGATTAACTGTCTGGCTGTGGAGCATCAGACAGTGATAAATGCCCTACATCCTAGGAAACAGGACATCCTCACTCAAAATGTGCTATTTCTCACATTCAACAATGTGGATCCATCAAGTTTGTCATTATTTCTGTTTGTAAAATGACTTAATTTATCAAATCAATTGCAGATTCACTTTCTTTTGTGCAGCCAAATAAATTATTGCAAATCGTAGCTCAAATTGTGTCCCTGTACAGAAAGCTTCGCTGTATGAGATGTGAGTCAAAGAACCTGCAGAGAAGATGCACTTTAAATCATCACACTGGTGCCAAATTTCTACCAGGGCCCTTGATGATTTGGTTAGAATTTGGCTCATGTGTTTCTCTCTTTGCAGGAAGGACTGCATCTAACAGTTTTAATTTGATATTAAAGTGCCAGGTGTTGAGTTGAATATTGGGTTAACTAAAATAGAAACAGTGAAAACATGCCCATTAGTATCCTATAAGACAAGGAGTCATCAGATGTCTGAACAATAGTCCAGAAGCCTGCCAACATATTAGATCTACTAGAGTGTTCCCAAATTCTCACATCTGAGAACATTGAGCCATCAAGTTGCTTGTAAAATAACTTAAATGATTAGTAGATTACCAAAGTAGTTTCTTTTAAGCGAATAAAATGACTGCTTGTTGCATCTCAAATTGCGGCCATCCTCCTGTACAAAAAGCTAAGACGTCAGTCAAAGAACCTGGAAGAAAGTTGCAGTTTTATCAGCTTTATCTTAATAAACTGCACTTCAATTTCTCATATTTGTTCCAAATTTCTCCCTAACAGTTTTGGAAAGGTCCCGGGTCACGTGTCTTTGCAGAGGAGGTGGACCTCATTAAATGGGGGTGTTTAGCAGCATCCTGTCCTTATGAGAGTTGACACACATCAGGGCTAAACGATTGCATGCTTCCCCAGGATCCGATTGCAGCTACAGTGTTTCACAGTGTCATCTGGGTCATCTTTTAAAGTTGCCCTGATATATGAGGATTGGCTTTGTTCCAGTCTCGCACCTGCCAAGACCAAGATGGGGTGATCAGACCGGGGGAAATGCTGTGATGTATGTAGATCCTGGTGGGGGGGAACTCTTACTTCTCCTGTGGAAGTACGGTTGTGACAAAGCTTTTTTTTCTCAGGATTTTGCTGATTCACAAATTCATAAATAGGCTCATTCATTCGTTCGAATGTAGCACACTATAGTCCATGAGGTGACACTTGCTTTAAGATGTTGAGATTGGCCCACGCTGCTTGTTTTGTTGAATGATTAAGAGGAATGCTACAAAAAACAAAGGTAAATTTAATGTACTAGAAAGAACATTTTGAAATGACTGCATCCATGAGAGGTCCAAGTTTTGCATTATAAAGTTTTCCCAGGTGCAGGAGAATGGGCTGCAGCCTGCATGTAGGTATTGGTTGGCTGCTTCACTTCGTTCTCTGTTGTAATGATGAATGAGTGACATTACGCCAGTTTGAAATACGTGTTCAGCTGTAGTGAACGATGCCTCGGGGCAGGCAGCCGGTGTGCACTGGCTGGTTTTCATGCCTCTCTTTTTCCCCTCAGCACCCTGCAGCATCCTCTCCTGCTGTGGATGCCAGGTGCCCCCTTCAGGGCAATTAACCTCATGTGACTGCAAATGAATGATTGCTGATGAACAAGGCACGAGAACAAGGAATGCATGCAGTGAAATTACAACCTGAGCACTTCGACTGTAACACACTTTCAGTTATTTGATAACATGTAGTTGTCGCTGCTGCAGTGTTGAGTTTCAGTGCACCTTTTGTTACTTGCTTTAGAAAATGTAATGTTGTACTGTCTTTGAAAATGAAGCTGTGAAGGGAACTGCTACACTGGTCAACATAAAAAACAATCTGCAACAGTTTTAACAACGGATTCACTGCTTGAGTAATTTTTGAGGCAAAATTGAAAGAATCCTCTGATTCTTGATTTCTAGACCACAATTTCTTAATTCATTGTAAAACTCATCAACAGAATGACTATGAAAGGTAATTTGCCACAACTTTGATGATCGATTAAACGGTTAAGCACATTTTTTAAGAAGACCGTCCAAAAATGAGTGGTTCTAGGTTGTTTTAATTGTGATTTCAGGTATTCAGAAATGTGAAAATGTCACCACTAGTGATGAGCATTTTACAGACCAAGCATATTGGTTAATAATAAAGAAAGGCTTTTTGGTAAATTGAGTAGTAGAAAGTTAAATTCCAATAACTTAATTCTGGTAAAGCGACAGATTTGTTGACTGCATCACATGTTTGATTCAGGTATTGTTTTTATGTATCCCATAATTTCATGGTTCTTGCAGCGCTTCACAGCAGCACCTTTAGTAAATTAGAAGTGGTCTTTCCTAACATTTGTAAGCTTCAGGGAGAAATAACAATGGTGTGATTTTACACATAACCATGAGGCTATTGTTTAGACCATCAGGTGGTTTGCCACCTGAGCTCGCCTTTTCTTTGAGGCCAACCCTGGATTCATCCACTTGGTTCACATAGAATATGAACCACTGAGAGTCTCTTATTTGACTCCTTGACAGACACCTCGAGGCAGAGGTGAAGAGGGCTATTCTGGTGTGTTGTCCTTCTGTTAAGTGCCCCCAGCTGATAACGGTGCACTATTCCAGTGCCAGATGTCACAACAAGCCTGCGGGGTCACTGGCTGTGGCGTTGTTGCTTTCCTCACTGAAGAAACAAAGATGCAGTGTACTATTGGCTGTGTCATCTGGCCAACTGCCCACTTTGAGCCCCATGGAAATCAGTGAGGACTAAACTCGTCTCTCATCTCGCATGCAGACATCGGCAACAGTCTGAAGATGAAACCACGTAGAAATCATTTTACTTTCTGACTCCTACCTTGTGATATGTTAATAGGAACGGTAAAAAGCAGCATGGGTTGCCTTTTTAATGATGTGTGTTGTAGTTCAAAGTCAAACACGCAATCTAGATGTGTTATTCTTATGAGAACCCCATGGCATAATTGTGGCATGCATGACTGTGCAAGTGTGTACAAGTTAGTCCAATTGGAGAGATGTTCATCAATTAAATCAGAACTCAGCGGCGCTACTGCTGCTAAAGCACACATGGGTGCAAACCGTTCATGTGTGGGTTTTGTTTTCCCTTATCAAACCACTTTTCCAGATAGTCTGATAAAGAAAGTGATTTTCAAATTGACCTTGACAGTCTGAGTTGTGAAATACCCACCGACGCCTTTAATTTTCTCAACTGGCTCTTAAGTCAGTTGTCAAAGAGCTCTTCTCATCTCTGAGTGTAGTGGAGTGAAGTCAGGCTGTGTTTCTGGGAACGGCTGCTGTTTCTGTGAAGAGACAGACATCACAGCCTCTTCTCTTCTCTGTCCTGTTATCATCACGCACGCCTGATGCAGTCGCTGATGGCTAGTTTACCAGATTGCGTGATGCTGATCCATTCTATGGAAATCTACCAGGGATTGTGTAGCTTTGGCCGGTCCTACAAGCTGCCGGTGCAGAGTCTGTGTGCTGATGTTGCTGCTGCCATCTCTGAGCACAGCCTACACTCACTTTGTCCCTATAGTTCAGGATCGCATTGTATGTGCACTGACATTTGGATCAGCGTTTTATACTTTATATTGTTTCCTTTTATTTCTTTCTTATTTGTTGGTCTTTGTTTTGTCTGTCGATGCAACAATGTGCTAAGATTTTAAGGAATATTCAGTACACAGCTGGGGTAAGGATATGGTTAGCCTAGCTTAGCATAAATACTGAGCTAGGACATGTGACATAGTAAGATAATATTACATTAATTTCATATTAGAAAGAGAAACTAATCCAAATGGTTCCCTTTGAGCAGCTCTTGGTGACTGTGAGAAGAAATAAATTCCCCTTTTATAGGAAGAAACTTCCGGCAGAACCAGGCTCAGGACCGATTGTTATTGGTTTTTAGCATTAGCACAACTGAAAATAAGGCTACAAGAACCGTTTGAAGCTCACAAAATATTTTTGTTGTTCCGTTTGTACAATCACTAATAACAGAATTATCTGAATTAAAATAAATAAATAAATACATTTTTATGGTTAGCATATACAGCATTTATTTGTTTAGAAATCACAATATACCACCGAATATAACAGCTGTTTTTGCATGTTTGTAAAAATTAAGCAAAGGAAATATAAAATGTTGGGTGTTTGAGGGGCTGGCAGGTGTAATTTTGAATGTAAGAGAGTCAGGCCAGTTGCCTTGTTTAGTCGAAATGCTAAGCTAGGCTACGCTAGGCTAATCACCATGTGGCTCCAGTTCCGTGCTTCATGTACAGCAATGAGATTAGTATTATTTTATCACCTTAAAATAGGAAATAATACGAGTGTGTTTTCCAAAAATATTTTAACCACTGCCTGAAGAAACAGCGCTTGTGCGTAATTGATCAGAAATTAGCAGAGCCTATTTGAACTCCACGTCAAACATTAACACGGTCCGGCAGGCAGCTGACCAAATTACGGCCTCGTTTGGCCGATCTGATTGAGTTTCCAGTTTGTTGGCCCCTGCTGTGTGTGCACTTCAGGAGAGACAGCGAGGCTCAGAGACACATCTTACTTCCATTTGATCGCTAATGAAATTGCTGGTGGAATTTCTGTGCGTCTCCCTCTCTCCACCCTCCAGCTACATCAGCCGGACGTCCGTTTGATGTGAGCCTGCCTTGTAACTGTATCTGCTCTGGACTTGTATCAGACCTCCATTCTCACTCTGCTAGTAACTGGATGCATGTAGTTAGCCAGAACTGTAGTCCATCTACACCGGCCATCAATCTTATTAAGAAGCTCAGTTGTTACTGGAGCAGACTTGGTGTAAATGTCATCATTTCACATTGTGCTATATGAACAGACAGTCAAGACAGTATATTTGCAGGAAAATAGAGGTTTAACTGGAGTGTATCTCTGATCAAGGGGTAAAGTGTGTCCTAGGTTGGTTTGTTTGGTCTGCTGCTCATGCATTCCCTCACATGTCCGACCATCCCAACAGTGGGAGGTACAGATGATCTCATTCACATTTAAATCACATGGTAATCTGCACCTACATGCTGAAGGTTGTTTTTTCTGGAGCGTATTCAAACTTCTTGAATGCTTTTGGCTTGCTCCCCTGCCACGTGTACAATTAATGCACACAGTGTTGCTGTAATACTTATTTTGTGCTACTGTCAGGCATTGTTCTACATGCCTTTTCCTACTTGTTCAAGCAGGTAAAATACAAGGGCTTGGCTTACTTGTACAAGAAATAAGTCAAGGTCAGACGCCCTGATCTGTCTCAATGCATGAATTATACAAATGGGGGTAAGGATACACTCTTTGGAGTAGTTTCCCCTTGAGGCATGGTGTTTCATTCACGCAATGTATGTGATGTAAGTGAAAAAAAAAAACGTGTCCATTTGTACACCTTCACTCACCTGGCCAGGTGCTGCGTGAAGTAGATGTAATAATGGAAACTGAGGCTACGTCTAGCACTTAATATACTTTTCCCAAACCAATCCAATACCAGAAATCGCTTAATTGGACACATACAATCTCTTGACACCCAACACTTTAAGAAGGAGGGAAACTGCTTATTTTCTTTGTCTAAATTCACAATTGCAGTCTAGCTTTTGATCTCTGATTTTTGGATTCCTTAAACACGAGTGAATGCTCTCTTTTGCAAGCAGCTATGTTTGTAGTTTGATGCTGGAAAGCATGCAGCGACATCAGATAACAAATGACTACCTGGAGTCTGTTGGTTTTAACCAAGTATTCAAAGATGTATGTATATAATCATTTGGGCCAAGACTGAATTTAGTACATTTTCATGAATGCACAGCACATTAACTTTTCTTATTTCACAGTTGTTTCTGGTTGTTCTCCATGCAAACACTTGCTGTTTTTGCTGGTCAGAAAGCTAGAACTAAGCTTCATGTCAGGGGGACAGTGTAGTGATTAATATGAGAAAGAGGCAGGACAGAGGTTTTATAGTGGCTCCTTTGTGTACTTCTGCTCAGATACTGTACATCCGTCCTCCTCCATCTCTCCTCTGCCCGAGTCTGCAGTTAGCTATATTTTGGATGCGCACACGCTCTCAGAGCCAAAGGCTAATGCAGGCTGCCATGGTTAGCCACACCTGATACGGAGCTTGTCAGAGCTGTTGCTAGGAGACGGCTGCATAGGCCTCTAGTAAACAATTATCTTGCCTCTCCATGGCTCCCTCCCCCATCCATCCTCCTCTGGTCCCAGGGCTGCTGCGTGGAAAACCACTCCAACGGGTCTCACCTGTGATTCAGCTCAGCTCGGTATTGATTATGCAATTAGCTAGTCAGGCTGAGCTGCCAAGGTGAAACGACAGCGTTTTGTAAGAGCTCTCTGAGTGGTGCAGAGGGTCTCGTATTTGTATTTTGGACATGCAACCTATGGGTTCACTGCCTTGACTTTGTATGTTCTACAGAGGTTTATAGTAAATGTATTATTTTAGCAGCAGGTACGCTGAACAAATTTGTCTTCGTATCATTGGCAGACTTTTGAAAAACAAAACTGTAAAATTTTAAATATAGATTTAATGTTGTATGTAAGAATTCCCTGTTTTCACATATTTTAAATGTATCAGTCAGTTTATCATGATACAATGTTTGCTTTCAGTCTGTGATACTTTTTAAAGATTTGTTTTTTCTTTTTAGATAAAGACCAGCAGAAATAAGCAAGGGAACAAACTCATGCTGCTTACTGTTTAAGATTCACGGAGGTGCTTGTTTATGCCACCATACTTTGCGTTGTAATTACGTGGTTTCATTGTGGTTTGCATCCGATGCATAATGGTTTTATCGGCTAGGACTTAACAACTCAACCACCTCAAGGGTTTGCTCCCTGCTGGTTGTAAGCATCTGGGACACTTTGATAATGTAGCAGCTGCGATAATTCATATTTTGATTTAAAGAAATGCAACCCATGCTGCAACCTTAGCAGCATTAAATTTGCAGAGCAGCCTGTGACTGTACTTTCTCTGTCATGTGCAACCATGTCTTATGGGATAGTTGAAATGATGGACTGGGGGAAGAACTGCTTCTGAGTGACACTTTTTGGTGTCTTTGAGTTGAAGAAGTTACATCAGTGGGTGAAAGTACATGTCCACAATAGTATGTTTCATGTGTAAGCACAGTGGCGAAGCTGACAGTCTGAGGAAATACACCCAACATCCAGCAAGAAGTTGGCAAGGACTGTGTCAGTAGAATTGTAATTGAAACTAACCCTGTATTTTCATGACTGACTTGTACGGTTCATTTCCATCCTGCAGTGCATGCTGTCCATTTTGAAGGCATGAGACTCGCCTCAGAGCCATGTTTGATGCTTTTATTTTTTTATGGCCCCACTTAAGCAGCAGGGATACTGTGACTATCCCTCATAGTGAAGGGCTTCAGTGATGCTGATGTGACAGTTTGTGTGCTCTCAGAATAACATCACTGACAAGATGATTTCAATGTCTTTCAACTCGTCCTCTACAGTTACAGATCTGGGGTTACTCGAACCGAAAAACGCATTAAATCTCTGAACCAATTACACCTACGAATCGCTCTATTGTACACCTGTAAAAAATTCTAATATCAATTTAATGTTTTAAATCACTTTAAAGGCATTTTACATTAAACTCTTTATATTTCTACTCTGTCAGGAATAAAACACAGTTCTAGTTTAGCTTTTGCCATTGTACATGTCACGATAGCTCAAATGCCTGAAAGGTTACATTGCTCTCCACTCTGAAATTATTTATAGTCTGGTGCTGTTGGTGACATTTTGTCTTGTTATCTCATGTAGCACACATATGGATTGTAATTTATGCACATGGGGTTTATAGCCTATTGTACTGTTCATATAAGGCAACACAAATGTAGCACATCTCATTCATGTCACAAATTTAAAAGAACAATTTTACTCAAATTTGACAGTAATTTGATTCTGTGTGTAATGTCTGACTTAGAATGAGAACTGAATCTAAAATTTAAAGTGTTGAGTCTACCAAAAAAAAAAGAGAAGCTAATACAAGAGCTGTTTAATCAGCCAGCTCATGTTTATTGCCACTTGCCTTTAGTCTAAGATGTTCTAAGGAGGAAATAATCATCACTTCACCTCTTTGCTCTCGTCCCTGCAGACACGGCACATTTTATGTCGTGTAAGTCTTGTGTACTATTGCCTGTCATCACAAGTCGAACAGATGTGTGTTGCTGCCTTGCTCATTAACAAAGATGCAGTGTAGTGTTGACTGTGGTCTGGACAGCTGCCCTGGAGATGCCCATGTCATTACCGTTGGACTCGGACTACATTCTTAATATTAAATGGATGTGTGTTGATGTCGGGGAGGAGGGAGCAGGGGTTTCCTCAGAGAACACTTTGTTTTGTTCATTCTGTGATTTCACACAAGGTACAGCGTGTACAAGTAGGAAATAACAGCTTCTCCATAATTATTTAACGGCTGTTTTCTTCCTCAGTGCCTCAAGGAGGTAGAGATGTTACAATTTGTTTAAAAAAACAGTTTGCCGAATCTTCGGTTGGATCAGTGAATCGGTTGTTTTGTTGAGGTCAAGCTTCATTACTTGCTAGAAGTAGTTTCAAGTCAACACTGAATTAAATCCCTTTTTGTTTTAGCTGTTTATGACTTGGACTTTCTGTGGCGTGTTGGCTGTTCCACTGGCTTTCTACTAAATTTGGACATTTTTCTCTCTGTGCCAAAATGCACCAGTGTCCCTCTTGTACTGTCCTCCTTACC
The DNA here is from genome assembly GCF_000690725.1 of Stegastes partitus. Taxonomy (NCBI): domain Eukaryota; kingdom Metazoa; phylum Chordata; class Actinopteri; family Pomacentridae; genus Stegastes; species Stegastes partitus. Next base: position 169,422 of record NW_007578938.1, on the reverse strand, counting down.
TAGATAAACTGAAGCAGCGCGACCAAAATATATCTCAAATTTCATTGAGATCAACAGTTGTTTAAAGGTGAGGTGGTGCAGATTCTGGCTTTTATAATGAGAGTCTGGCTATAGGTGTAGTAGAAAACATGAAAAATGTTGTGTAAAGCTTTTGTGTGCCTCTTGATGAAACTTTGCAAAATCTGACAAACAGCCTCAGGTGTCACCGATGTCCAACAGACGCTTCAGTTTAAAGTATAGTGAAGCTTTCATGATCTCTAACCGGTCTGTCATGATGACAGGGTGGCTAAATGGTAGTGATGATGGTTACTGTCAGATATGGCTACTACTATTTGTTGTATAGATTATTTTCTGAATATTTTTGTGGTCTACAAAATGCCAGTAAAGAGGGGAAACGTCCCTCATTGTTTCCCAAAGCCAAAGATAACTTCCTTAACTGTCTTGTTTTGGCCACAACCAAAAGATATCAGTTCACTGTAACATAGGGGAAAAAAATGTTCACTCGTAAGCAGCTGGAATCTGAGAATTTAGATTTTATTTCCTTAAAACATTGCTCATTAATTGTTTATCAAAATAGCTGGTGAATAGTTGATCACTAATCGATTAATCATTGCAGCTGTACTATCTAAGCACAATAATCATGGCATGTTTCATTTTAAATGGAGCCACCGTGGCTGTGTCCACGCTGCCGCCTTGGTCTTGTCTGCCAAACCAAAATGGACAAGACACATCCTACAGCCACAATGTATGAAAATACACTCATTATTCTCGCCCAGGTTGGTGCCTCGGAGTTAACCACAGTTTGCGTAAACCACTGCACTGTGAATGGCCAGTCATGGGCCAAGCAGCTTTATCATTTTTGAATGTGTAAGCCACCATTCAAATCGTTTATAGGCTGTCATGGAGACATTTCCAACAGGATCAGGAGTGCCTTATGTACAGATGATGCCACGTGGGCAGACACATGAAATTGCACAGGATTGTGTTTTTTTTTTCCATAGTAAATGTACAGTATGTTCCTATTATTTATATGGTATGAAATATAAATAATATGAAATTGGTAATTTATATGAAATTGAGGACTATGATAGTTTAAACTGTTGACGTGCACATTCTAACTGCCTGTAGTATCGCGTCCTCTGCAGACAGCAGTCACGCCCACTGTGTGACTGATGAACACATTTTAACACACTTTTAAAGACAATGGAGATAAAAAACATGCTTGTAATTGGAGGATTTTGCATAAGTGCTGTGTGCTAAAGGCATGAGTCCATTTGTTGTAATGTTGCAGGTATTCCTGTGAGGCCTGAGAGGCCTCTAGTGGGTCTGAACTCATGGGACACACAAAGAAGCTCCACTCAGTGTTTGTTTACTGTATCTCCGATCAAAATTAAACTGTTTTTGTGTTTTTACATCAGGCAGCAACTGTGACTATACAACGTACATTTTCCTCCAGCGTATGTATAAGTTTTAAATAGTGCTGAAAAGCAAATTTATCACATCCAGTGAGTATTTTGCACATTTATTGCATATTTTTTATGTGTTATGTAACATTTTTTAGTGATTGCACATTAAAAGTTAAGTGTCTCTCTTTATTGTTGCATTCAGTGCAACATGTCGCCAGACTCTAACTGGTGTGAACAATCAATAAACGTCAGCATGATGGCACAAAAGATCCCTTGTGAGTGAATGGATGTGAAGTCAGATGGAACCACAGATGTAGATTGAAAGGTGCAGTTTCAAAAGGCACTATACTACAAAAGCAACTTTAAACCCTCTGAACTCTTAGCAGTTTCTGGGCTCGCGTCACATTTTCACTCACTGTGGGCTCACTTTTCACTGCAATGTAATGTTCTACACCTCTGTGAAAACAGATCTGCCATGGTTAGAGGTAGAGAGAACTTAAAAAATGGATTTTGGGCAGGAACACATTGTCATCATAAAAAAGGAGAAAAATTTAAGTTTATTATATATGTCACAAAAATAGAATTAACATGATAATCTATGTCATGAATATTTTACTACTTACATTTTACATTTATTTCCAGCCTTGTCTTCTGTCATATATGTGTAAACAGCCTGCAGTTCAACCCAGTTTATCTGAGTAGTCCTTGAATTTTAGTCACATGACTCTTGGCCACAGCTATGTCACTAATGCCGTCACAGTTTGGCCAAGGAGTGCACAATTTTTTGTTCTTTTGCAGACTCTAGTTAGTGCGAACTGTTTATTTTTTGGTGAACTTTCAAATATAGACTTAAATGATTTTAATTAAATATTTAGATTAGAGCACAACAGTGGGCTGCTGTTAACACATGTACAAATGGTAGGTGCAAAAGAGAAGTATAGCAGTGACTTGTGTGTCACTGCATGTTTGTATTTCAAATGATATTGAAGCATGAGAACACTGTACATGCGTGTTGCCGTGGCCCACTGCGTCCCCTGCATCTTGTTAAATGAATGCAGGTGCTAGGAGCTCTGTGTGGGGGTAATTAAAGCATGTCATTACATGGGCAGTTAAATTGTCACTGTACTGTTGAACCTGTTTGAAATGATAATGGCGCCAGGCTGGAGGCGGTGCTGTACTGCTCTCCAGTCAGGCGCCCTGTTGCTGTGGATCAGGAATTAGCCTCTTAATGTTTGTGAAGCATGCTTATTGCCGTAGTAGCTCTAAGACTTCTTAAGGCAAATTAACACCAGAGGAAGTAATTAACAAATATCCAAGAGTTCTGGATAATTGAGCTTTAACCCGATTGTTTGAAGCCTTAAAGTTGTTTGCCACATGCGTCTCAGCACACATGATGATGAAGTGTAAAGAGCGATTTTAGTTTATTGGTTGTGACTGTCGGCCTTGTGAGACTTGGATTTTCAGATGAGATGCAGCCATGTTCTGATGCACTATTGTACAAGCATTTTATCTTTTGAAAACAAAACATATATAACATGAGTGAATCCTGTTTAAGTGTTGGAAGCATCATTTTGTTCCCCAACTTTACCCACCTCGTAGCTTTCAGTGTGTTTTTGAGTCATTGTAAACCTGTCAGTGACATCTATGAACTCATTTAGCCTTTCTATGCATATGTGCATGTGTCGGTGTTTGTTTTACGTGTTGCCACATCTTGGATCATGCTGGCTAATTAACACTAGGAGGGGAGGGGTTTGTTGTATTGGAAATGCATGGGTAATGACCCTGTTGGCATAGTAGCAGCATGCTCAATGGGCCGTGTGTGTGTGTGCACAGCCGGTATACACCAGCCAGCCAAATGCCTTGCCTTCAGTGCGACATCTCTTGGCACATGACTCTGGCAAGCAACTTGCGTGCAGAACTCATAGCCCTCCACCTCTCTACCCAGAGAGATGTGACTGTCTGTAATCTGCTCCCTTAACCACACATGTAATCATAATCAGCTACAAAGATCTACAAAGACTAAATGTTACTTAACTCGTCTACTGATATTGTCTGATGTTGTTAAAGGCTTGCCTTCTTCTCCTCCTGAACAGACAAAACGATGAAATTCACTTATGTCGTATTATGTGATTTGTGAGCTTTAATGCTTTGGCACTTTACACCACAGCTGTAAATGGGATGTTTTCATCTGCATGGATTAGTTGGCTGAATTGACTGATCTGTAGAGGTGTTAATTTGGTAGAACTTGCATGGAAATTCTGCTTTTTCCATAGCTGGTGGGCAAATATGCGAGGACGTCCTTGTTTGACAGCCTGATATTCTTGATCTTTATAGCTAAAGAACCATGCCTGACTGCGTATCAAATCTTTATCAAGATTTGCCATTTTCAGTGTTTACTAGGGATTTTGAAAACTGTTACATGCAGGTAGCATTTGTGAAATACTTGGCCAATGGCAGACTTCTACCCACAGTCCACATCTGTGGAGTCAGACTGGGTCAGAAAAGGTTCCAGCTCTCACACTGTAAAGTCCTTTAAAGTCCTCAAAGCTCAGGAATACATTATTTCCTCGCCAATATATGTTTTTCCCCACTTTAACCTTAATATTAAGCAGTCGTGTTTTAAAATGCTTTCCCAGACCCCACCTTCACCTTAACCAGCTATCTCTGCCTACTTCCTAATATTCTCATATGTCTGAATAAGAATGTCCTTTGATAGATTATCTTTGAGCTCCAGTAATATCTGCCAGGAATCCTGCGACAAGCAAAATACAGCAATGTTCAATGCAAAAGTCACAAGGGGTCAAACACCGTCCAACTTGTTGTTCTCTGCCTGCCAACGTCATCACCACATATGTGAGGATTTTGCCACTGGAGGTCTTTGATCCTTTCCTCTGAACAGATTGAATAGCTAGACCAAGAGAGATTTCCATTCGAGTTCATGCTCCCAGCAGAAGTGATGGGAAGCTGATTCAGCTTGCATCCACTTTTTCTAAGTATTACCCTTGAGAAGCTGCTCTCCCAACCCCCAGACCGTGACAAGCTCCCCTCCCTTTGGAAACCGCCATGATTGCGCTTTCAGAAGGTGTCTAGACTTTGTGACATTTAGCCTGTTCTGTGCATTAATAACTCTCAGTATCATTAGTAGATAATAACACCAAGTTATTTCATTCACAGTTGGACTAATTACAATAATAAATGCAGTAGGACATCCCAGGGTTAATTAATATAATTTGTGGGCCTATTTTTCATTCTGTTATTTTATAGACAACCATCAATTATTGCCAATTAAAGCTGATGGAGCACCACATTTACTAAACCAGTTTTTGCCAGTTCTTCCCAAGATCACTGTCAGAAAAGGGTAGTAGAAGCATCACATGGTGTTGTATCCACTGGTTCTTCCTCCTTGGTACAGCTCGATGCCCTTGCTGGAATAGCGTAAAGTCAGCCCTAGTAAAACCAAAAGCTGGGATTGACATCACAGATTAATGAAGATTACATGCAGCGATTACTGGCCACGGGATGAATTGTGATGACCTCATGTCCCATCAGAAGGCAATAAATCAGGAGATGTCAGTGGAACTCCCTGTGGAGGAGCTGGGAACATGGAGGTGGGCATTCAGGTCACCTCTACATGACATGGGAAACAGAAATAGCTCAAGGTCACAGGCACTGTTTTCATAGGTAGTGCTAGTCTGTGAATCTCATCCACAAACGACATCAAAACGGCTACTGAGAATAATTCTCAAAGCTCAATCAACATTTGAAATCTCTGTCTTCCCCATGAGGCAGAAATGAGTCAATCACAGCTCAGACCAACAACGCGGACACTCCCCTCCAGTGATACTGAATTGTTGGCAGACTGGGATCTTGCATGGGATTACACACCAGGCCTGGATCTCACATTCTTAGTATTCTTCGAATGCAAACACGCACATCGCCCCACATGCAGAGGGCTGACCCCTCTTTTGAAAAAGAAGTGTGCAGATCCCATGCTTAGTGACCCCAACCTGCCCCGGCTTCCACTTCCCACTGCCACCTCTCTCTGTTCCCTGTCCCTTTTTTATTTCAACAGCCACCTTCCACTCACCCATCCACCCCTCATCTGGCGTGGGAACCTACACCTGTGGCTCTCCCCAGACATCCCCACCATATCATCTGCCTTCACAAGTGCGGCCCATTGTGAAGAGTTTGAATGACCACCTGAATAAAAATGTTTAAAGCGATGCGGTGCAGAGATGGCACTTGTGTGTTGCATCATTACATGAAGCAAATGCAGATTCACTGAGTGCATGGCACATAAACATCCTTTTTTTTCCCCATGCCCCCCTTCTTGACTTGAAAACTAGGATTTCTCTAAGTAAATCCTCTAATCCATTAGGGGAAGGGTCGGGTAGGATTTTGGAGATTTGACTGACAGAGGATTCTTCGTAGTCTCGGATAAACTATTTCAAACTGTCAAATGTAACTGATGAGTGGGCTGACTGTAGAAAAAGGGCCGGTTAATAAAATGAGGGAATATTTTCTCAGTAAGAGGCACAGTTGGATATAAGTTCAGGACTTGTACAAGAACCACCAGCAGCTTGTTTTGACTTCACCAATACAACTGTCCTGCTCAGGCTCAGTAGCACACATGCTGACACTAATTGTCCTCGTGCTGACTGTGTCTCTTCATGGACAATGGTTTTGATTGGAATGGGGGTGAGTTACGGTGTTGGGACAAGGGTCTTTGTTCAGTAGCCTTTCCCCCTTCCCTCCCCCACTCCTCCCCTTTATCCCCCTGCCCATCCATCTATCTTGTTCCAACCATTTGGGCAGCTGTCACTTAATCCAGCTAATCACAGACTGGGATGGTCTGTGGGAAACCAGGCTAGTCCGTGGCTTTACTCATCCCCAATGTACACTGACTCAGGGGACTATTTACTCGAACATTTACAACATGCAGGCATGACTGCAAGCTTGGATTTTAGGAAAACCCACTGAGGCACAGGTCATAATGTGACCACCTGTTCCGTCTTTGATCTTTGATTCTGCCTCATGACAAGGCTTGTCTCTTGCATAGTCTCACGAAACAGGCCGGCTTCATCGTCAGATCTCCAGGCACTAATGCATGCATTGCCACTCATAGCTGCTCTTGTATGCATTGGCACACACCCACCCACATGCTCAGACTGGGGCAGCCAGCCCACTCTTTTGTGGTGGGGGGAGGGGGGATGGGTGGAAAGGTCAGAAGCCGAGCGACATGTCGTGGGATGATCCACGTTCATGTCAAATAATCCATCTTTGAGGCTGCATCTGTTGTGCGTCTGTGGTTGGATGGGTTGGCAGAGCTTCCGGTAACAACAGCACCGCCTTTAGACACCAACACCCTCTGAGTCTTCTGTGCCTGACTCCCGACTTTCCATCTCTAATATCTTCTCCTGTTTTGGTTTTTTACGTCTCACCTGCAGATTCTTATACACCTGCACTTCCTGCATCCGAGTCAGATCCAGGCTCTTTAACTCACCCCTATCCCGTCATCTTCCATCCCCTTCTCCTGTCACCCACGGTCTTCCACAATAACACTCCCCTCCCCTTCCTCCCACCACCACCCACAGCCAGACAAGCCTACTTAATCCCACAGCCCAGCAGCAACCAGCCTACCAGCTTGTTGGTCCCCCATCAACAACACAGACTCACAACCACACATATTCTGCAGTCCTCCTCCCTGTAATTTCTCTCACTCACTTCATTCACACAATCACAACTCTCTCAAATACTGCTTTTTTTCCCCCTCTTTTTTTCTTAAACCGATCCCCCTCCCAAGGCCAACATCCCATCAGTGACATTACACTAGAGGTCACAGCAGTCACACTGTGGCTACTACAACTGTCACTGGTGGTGACGTAATGAGTGCTATTTAGGTCAGCTGGTTGCCTAGCAGTGTGCCCTGCAACACACCAGCTAGATCACTCCTGTGATGCTGGTTAGCTTGGTTATTTTCAGTTTGTGTAGATATTGGTGTGTCTATGCGTGTGTATGTTAATATTTGTTCAAAACTGTCAGCTGTACAGAACGCTCAAAGATTAGAATTTTGTATTTGCAGGTTTTAAGAACAATATATACCTTAGTAGTTTAGTTATTTTTTAAAAAGCCATTAGAGCTGACCCACTTGACTGATTAATCAATCAGTCAAGAAAAAACAAAAACAAAAAAAAAAATACGATTTAGTCTTTTTTTTTTTTCAAATACCTGTTTCCGTGTAACCAGATTTTTAACTGTGACTATGCTGCTTTTGTCTGTCATGTGTGAATAAACTGAATATTTTGGGTCTGAGAGGTATGAATTTCAGTGTTAGTATAAGCTACCTTAGGATTTGGGAAACCGTGATCACATTTCTCTTCAAATTATTGAGAAAATAATCTGCATATTAATTAGTATGTAAATTAGATGTAACCCAATTCATCATAGGAGACGTCAAGGTGAAGCGCCAGTCTAAAGCCATGTATTCAACTAAAAATTATATAAAAGAGAAAAAGTCGCAAATGCACACATTCAAAATGTTGTGCTTCATCCATGCATAAATCATTAATAGACTATCAATTTTATGTTATTGTTGATCCATTATTTTATACATGAACTAATCATTTCAGCAGAGAGTAAAACCCATTCATCAATGCACTACTACTGTTATACTGGTCAACTGTAAAGCATAACTTGGTGTGAAACAAGATAATCCCCTTAGCTGCTGATTTACCTCTCTGTCTGACTACCAAGGACAAAGCCAGTTCATCTCACACAGCTAATATTGGCAAAGTGACCTTCTTAATGGGCATCATACCTGCCGAGGCTTTATTTTTCCTGAAAACATGGCAGAAGACCCCCCTGCCTTTCTGAACATTTCTTGTTTTGTTTTTATTTGGATTTTTTGTCAATAAAGCTAAATTCATTTAGGTTAGAAAAGACATGGAGAAAAAAAATCACTCCTCAAAGGTTTTTGCTTCTTTTAGACAAAACAAACGGCTCTGGAATTTAAAATACAATTGAGAAGTATAATCTACTCTAGCCAGTTACAGCATCTTGTCAGACAGCTCAGATGGTGTTAATAAACAAGATTATCCAGTTGCTAACACTCAGTGGCTAATTATGATTACTGGATGTATGTCATGGGAATAGGTTGACATTTAGGGAAATATTCTTATTTCCTTTCTTTGTCAGAAACAAGAGGGTCACCGCCACCAACCAGCTGTAATTTCATCACCTAGAGGTTAGCAGGTGATTAAATGAATCATAAAGCATCCTATTTTGTGAGCTTTAAAAGGGCTAGTTGGTGGATCTTTTCCTTATTCTGGACAGAGCCAGACTGACTGTTTCCCCCTATTTAAAGTCTTTATGCCAAGCTAAGCTACCCTCCTCCTGGCTCTAGTTTCATATTCAGTGTACAGACATGAGGGTAGTGTCAATTTTCTTCGATAATTCTTAGCAAGAATACCAGGCAGCCAGACACAGTACATATTAAGCATGATTTAAACCAGAAAGTGGATGTCCCCCAGTACTTTCAGAATTGGGCCGAGGCTCTTTCAGATTGGTGTTTGAGGGGAGTCATGGTGCTCGATTAGCTACACAAATGATCAGAAATGTTAATTTTGCAGAAATGTAGTCATCTGTCTTGAGGTTTGAGGAGTACCATGGCCCGATTTTCCACATGCCTGCTGTCAAAAAATCTGTTGTAAACTGTCTACATCTTTGAGCCATCTGCAGCTCTATATTTTTCTTTTTCTTGGCTTTACATTCATGATAGAGAAGCACAAAGGAATGCTGCCTTTCTCTTTTCTTGTCAGCATAGCTGAAGGTGTATTTTTCTCATTTAGCAGACTTGATTGGGATTGTCAGTGGATTAAAACAACCTCGGATCCATTGTTACTTTCACCGTGGGCAGCTGGTCAGTTAATGGTTTGATCCTGTGAGTTGAAGGTTACGCAAAGGCCGACTTAAGTTGCACCTTCGTCATTGGTGGCCTTTTCCTGATTTGACATCCAGGATGGTGCTGTACTTGGTTTCCAGAATTTTTGTATCACAGCTGCAAAGCTTCCCTCACAAGCCAGCAGGGCTACATAAATGCAGGTTCATACTGTTGTGTCGAATATGTAGCTGGAGGACAGTTGGTACATCACAGGCAGTTTATGCATTCTTCCTTCTCCACATCTAAGTCCTGCGGCATCTCTTGGCTACTTCCCACAGTTGTACTTACCTTGTGTTGCATTCTTGCTTCTGAATCATTGGGTTTCACTGGCAACGTAACTCAAGCACACCTCTGGGTAACGGGGCCAAGTTGCATATACGAGACTCTGTAGTAGCAATGAAATCGATTTTTGCATCATCTTTGTGTGTGTGTGTGTCTGCTGGTGCTTGTGTGAGTTGCATGACTGTAGCTGACATCATGTTCTCCATTGTTTTTTTGTGTTTTGTGATTATTCGTGATGTTTATATCTCGCATTCTTAAGTGAATTTGGAAACAAAATGACAAAGGCCCTCTGTTACGTGTTCCTCTTTAGTAGTGGGGAGGAGACCAACATCATGTTGTTATCATTAGTGAAGATAACATTAATTAGATATTCAATATAGCTTGGGATATTTTTGGATATTTGCAAAAGACGAGATAAAACATTGACTGCAACACATGTTTACATTCAGATGATTCCTTTGTTTCTTTGGTATCTCTATCACAGCCTTGTTTTGTGTGAGCTGTTTACTTCCAGGAACTTTTGATTGACAGCAGATGTTTGTGGAGCTTTGTGCTGCCTTTATAATCCTAAATGTTATGTTGTTTTGTGCTTCATAATATCCTATTCATTCTGTAGGCAACTTGAGACCTCACTTACTGGAAATGTATTGATTCTTTTTAACCTAATGAGGGTTGTTGTGTTTCCTTGTGTTGTTGGGGAAAAGGAGCAGCAATGCCTTGAAGCAGTACATGGGCACAGCTGTTCATCCCACCTGCCGTTAGTCAAGGAAAAAAAAGGACAGAGATTGTATTCTTGTCCTTAATTTCATCTGACGCATTTGTTTTTTTCTTTTCCCTCCAGCGGACGTACACGCTGATCATAGAGGCCTGGGACTGGGACAACGATACTCGAAAAAGTAAGTTTAGACTTCATACACATATCGGTGCTCTTTCTTCTATAAAATGCTACTAGAAACGGATGAGTGTAGCAGTTTGAGAAGTTCTTGGTAAGATTTCCTTGGTATGGCATGACAAGAACTTGGTTTTTGATTCCAATGGCGTCGCCAGTATCAACAATACGTTAGATGATAGAAACATTTTTGATAAGAATCCCTTTTAGGTTGTTTATCGATCTGTCCTATCCTTGTGAATGTGATATTTCAGGAAAGCTTTGAATGAATTCCTTCAAATTTTACGCAAATGTTCACTTAGATATATGGATGGCCTGATTGGATTGTGCTGGTCACCATGACCTCACAAAGCATATTTTTGGCCATGATTCAAGAATTCATCATTAGGACTAAACCCCTGACCTGTTGGAGCGTGAATATGGATGGGACCTTTGGGGGCTGTCCTGTGGTGTCTGGCACACTGGCAATGGATCCTTTGGCACCTGTGGGTTACGGGTTGGGATCTCTTTGGATTACGTTTGTTCCAGCACATCCTGTGGATTTTCGATCATATTGGAATCTTGGAAGATATGAGGCTGAGTCAAAAACTTGGGCTCTTTTCTTGTGTTCCTCAAGCTGTTTCTGAGTAGTTTTTTTGTTGGAGGAGGCTTCTGCCTGGGCTTGGCCTGTAAAAATGTTTAGGTGGTACAAGTCATGGTAACATCCACATGAATACCAGGACCATTAATGGTATTCACCTGTCAGTGGCTTTAATGGCTAATTGGTCTAGGCCGTATATTAATACAGAAATGCACTGCAGTAGCCCCTTGAGACTCCTCATATAGAATACAAGCCTTGGTTTTTGGTAGCTATGTGGGCTTTTGCCGCCAGTTGTGACCAGCTGTATCCTGTTTTCCCTTGGTTATGTCCGCTGGGTGGACTCCTGTACAACCCCTTTTTCCCGTCTAAGCAGTAGCCCAGTCTGGAAGGAAGAGGACCCATTGAGGACTATAATGTCTGCATGTCTGGATGTGCCTTTGATCTGTGGAGACGGTGGCATTTTTCATGAACCTCTAGTACCTTTTTGTGCATGCAACCATGTACATGAATTAGTGTATATACTGGACCACGCTGTCCTCTCTTGTCCAATTTTGTGCCTTATTTATATGAGGTCATGACATCCTGTTTTGTCCATAACATCAAACGCACTTCCACTCATGAATGCAGACAATGGACAAGAAATAGATTTTGACATCATCACTCTTTGATTAGACTGCTTGCATGCCCTGTGTAGTCGCCTGTTTCTGCAGTAATTGTGTACTTTTACAGTAATTAGTCCTGATGTTTCTGATGGATGTAAGGCCGAAATGTTGTTTGAGAAACGGTCCAATTGATTTCCTGCCAGCTACTTGCACTCAAGGCTCAGCTAAATCACTGTAAAGAAGCAAAATAGACGTGTTACTGATCCAAGACACAAACACATTTTCAACATCTTAGTGGATTGATGTCACTGAAATAACCAGGAAAATGCCCCAGTTCTCATTTTGTACCAAAGTTCAGGCAGGTTTGATCTTCTTTTGTATTGCATGCTTTCCAAAAACTGAACTAAGCCTGCCGTGTGGTCACAGACATCAGCTGACTTCAACCTTAGTGTCATGAGTTGGAGAAACAGAAACGTCTGGAACAAATGCTTCTTTCAACCTCCGTGGAAGATCACAAGGGAGTCTGTTTGGAGTAACAAACTTCTTTAAGGTCACTGAGTTGCATCAGATATTGTAGCCTTTGCCTGGCAGGTGGGTTGGACAGGTCACAGTTAATTTTATTTCTTCACACCTAATAGTTCATGTCATGGTACATGGTATTTCATTAGCAGAAATAAGGGCTTTTTTTTAACAGTTAAAGAGCACGGGCCAAATTTAGTTGAACAAAATATTCACAAGAGCTGTACTGAATGGCAGTATTGTATTTTGTGTCTGTCTGGCTAAAAAAAATGGTGGTTTTGTTCAATTATTTTTGGCCAGTCTGTTGATATTCTCGGTCTATCACAAAGTTAAATGTGTTAGGAAAGTATAGTGGTGTGTTTTAGAAGAATGACAGAGGACATTTGAAACCAGAGGAGAGCCAGAGTAGGATACTATTTATCAGGACTTCTAAAATATTAAACTTTATCTAGGTTATAGAGCTCTTATTAACAGTCATGATTTAATTAATCAGTAATTACTTTTCTTCCACATGAATACTCTTACATGTTCAGTTTAGAGTTCAGACCTGTCATGTAGTTATTGTTAACAGGGATAAACTGGTTGCAGTCCACCTGATCCGCACTAAGCTGAACCTCATTCAGACCTGAGACTGATATGATGGATCCATTAAATACATTTTTCTTGCATGTCCCACTCCAAAATATACTGGTTCTGCAATCAGTTTGTACTAATCTCGTCACAATGGGCCATAGACTTAGTTTATAGTGCTGCAGCAATCTCTGTTTTTTTGCAGTGATGTTTACAGATTTTAGGTTTTAAAAAAAAAAGAGAGAGAAAGCAGCATAGTTGGTATGGAAAAAATTACACAATTGGTTAAAAATGTTAGAACAATTTCAAAGCACATGTGACCAGGGCTGGGTCATCCAGCAAGATAAAAATGTTTTATTCCATTCTATTGATAATTTACAGGTAATTTTTAATGACAAAGAGGAAACAGGTTTAATTTAAATTGAACAACCTTACTTTGAATTTAGCCCTTCACTTATCAAGGCAGGCAGCTAATTAGATTAGATTAGATTGCACTTTATCTTTTATCACCAATGGGGAAACTCACTTGTTGCAGCAGTGCAGATACAGGAAAGAGCACAAAAAAAATGACAGGAAGAGAAAGAGAACAAATAAACTGTTAATAGGAAGAGCTGAGAAATGCCACACAGACACACACACACACACACACACACTATATATATATATATATATATATATATATATATATATATATATATATATATACACTATGGAGCCATATAATGGATACTATGATTTTAAAATAAAAAAGATAAATAAAATAAGATATTATACAATATGACATTGCACATAAGGGAGATATACTGCACATAGTAAGGGTTATATTGCACGTGAGAAACAATGATATTGATGATGTTTTTAGTGTCAATGAAGAAAAGTACACATAGATAATTAGACAAAAAAGGATAAAGGAAGGATCTGAAGTTGTTGCACATTAAATAAGGAAATCAAGTAAAACCTGGTGGTGCACTGAGGGCAAAGCTGCCACATCACGCTAAGATTAAGATTTCTAGTGGCTGGCATAGATGGAGTATCACCAGATGGAGACCCTGCGCCCGCCTCTGCATGTTCCCCTACGTCAAGTCCGTCAGCTCTCGGAGCAGGCCACCCCGCAAGGCAGCCGCCGGTCTTTACCAGCTTCAGCCTCCACCTAGGGACGTCTGGGGGTTCAGACGGTGATGATGAAAGACCCAGGTGACCTCTGACTAGTGCATCTCTGCACTGAAGCAATTGGAAGAGTGACTGAAGGTGAAGGGGCTCACTTATATGGGAATATGATAGACTGTTATGAAGCAGGGAGCACACTTGAGGTTTTGTTTACGCTGCCAAACTTTATGTTGTTGGTATGTGATTTCATGGGAGTTTGCATCTGATCTATTTAATGAAAGATTATATTAAAAAAACTTTTGCGATTTAACTGTCTACGTCACAATTGTTTTAACACCCAGACCTGAGTGTGACCGCTAAACACTTAAAGTGAAAAATGAGCCAAATGACAGCGTAACTCAACATCCTGAATGATCAGCCCTGAAGTGCAGGAGAGAAGGTGGAGGTAAACATGGAGCATCTTCAGTTTGTTCATGGCCTTCTAGGCAGCTATTCTTGCAGTTCGCACTAACAATTGTAATAGAGGATGCTAAGTAATGGTGGATTTTGTCAAAGTCAAAAGCTGGCTGCCCCTGAAGTGATCTTTTGTACACAGGATATTTACAAAATAAAATGTTGAATACATCACATTCTTTGGTCAGTGAGACATTAGGTTGAACTTGTTGTCTGGCCTGAGTCAGCACCAGCTCCTGTCTGGTCCTACGTAAGAGCCTACCAGTGTGTGAGTCTGACAGTGAGATTCCTCTTCTCCAGCGTCATGTCCTCCAGTGTGCCTCTCTTCCCTTCCCCCTGTGTCCTCAGGAAAGGCAGCCGGCTGTTTTCCTTGTGTTTATCGAGCAGGAAGTGGAGTGGACTGGGCGCCCGGGCTCAGTGTTTAGACACTTAGTAGCAGAGACCGGCTTGGGCCCGAAGCCCATTGTTCTCTATCTGGCAACTGCCGGGGGTTATTTCTGTTATTGTTGCTTAATTCTGTCTGACATTGTGTCAGTCCCCAGCAGAGGAAGGTGTGTGTGTGTCTATGTGTGTGTATGTGCATGTGTGTCTTCCTGCTTCAGAATGTCTTTGGTGCATTTAGTCCAAAGCCATGGAGAAAAGGAAATCACAGACCCCCTATTTCCACAGAGGTTGTTTGTCAGCTTTGGTCCCACTGTGAAAAAGATTGCTTTTTTTTTTTTTTCTTCTTCTGTAGGCTGGTGCTGCAGTGAGCCGCACAGAGGCAAACAGTGTTTAATGCGAGTGTTTGCATGCTAGAGGCTAAATGGTAGTAACCGCCACACAGACCCGTCATGACAAGGCACATGAAGCTCAGTGGTAATGTGTGCTGCCACCAGAAAATGGATCAATCTGCAGACAATGAATTTCAATTGCATACTTAAAATTCAGTGGGCACTTTCCACACACACACACACACACACCACAATGTGATATCAGAGCGTTTGTATGCTGAATAAGAATGCACTGCTTCTTCCTACCAAAGAAGATTCACAATCGTCGTTAGTTTTCAGTGTTTTATCGCCTTCCCAGTGCAACTACTGCAGGAAGCCAAGTGTTTTCAGCCTTAGCTAAGGATGGACAAACTGCAGCTACATGGACTTATTGCACGGAGACCAATATTAAACTTGTACTGTCTTGTTCCCCAACCAATCTTGACTTGTGCTTTAACCCTCTAAACCCCAAGCAGCTTCTATGCTTTGTTTTTTTTCTTTTCCTTTTTTTACTCCGATCACATTTTTTACAAGCTTGGTGCTAATAGTTTTTCTCATAAAGAGAGCTCAAAAAATTATTGTTTTGGGGTCAAATACAACATATTTATAATGCCATAAATCTTTTTTTTTTTTGTTTTAAAAAAGAGAGATACTACAAAAGTTGAATTTCTTTGTTGACTTCTTTTATAAGAATGTACGTCATGTACAACAAGTGCCCAAAGATTTCTCAGCCTCAGATTTACTCAGATTACTAATTTGTTTCTGTGCTTGTTTCCTCTCAGTAGATTGGCTTAATGTTTGCTGGTTCTGCTGTCATAAAGCAGCCAGCTGGCTATTTGGGAGATGAGAGGAATGCATGTTATACATCCTCCATCTTTTGCATCACAAAAATATCTTACAAATTACTGTTCAGGATTCTTTAAGTGGTGAAGCTCTGCCTTGTAAAATCTCTGGCTGAATCAATTAGAAGCACCAAAAACTGAGTATAGATCTTCATCGTATGTAAAGTTAGTATCTCAAACTTTTTGAAATTGAATGCTTATTTACATATCCAGTTTTAAGGGGCAACATTATCTTTCGTGTTTTGGCCACATGGAAAACATAAATCCATCAGGTCTGTCTTTGGTCTGGACCCAATCCTGGGGGAAACATCTGGTCCTTTACCTGCTGTATAGTCCACTGTTGGTGGAGTGGTTGTTACGGCAAAGTAAGCGACCAATGAAGTCAAATTTCCATTTGATTATTTAACACTGGTTCCACTACCATTAGCTCTGATCCCACTCACACATTGACGGGGTGGTCGGTATAGTTAGTTATCCTTATAGTGCACAGCTAAATGTTGGCAACTTGAATCACCTGTATTATTTGCCTTACACGTGCCATTTCCTCTACCACAAATAACTTTTATCACTCATTCATGGTGAAAGCTGCAATTAGCCTGTTCTGAACAGGCCTGCTTTGAATGGGCTCTGGACTGTAATATCTCTGGGCAGGGGGCACCAACCAGTAACCCAAACTTGGGCCGAGTGACTGCAAAACTTTCTTGTGCCCTCTGAAGCAGATTTGAGCGAGTATGTATGAGGACTGTAGTGTTGAGTGGATGTGTGCCCACCACAGACACTGTAGTGGGCACTATGGACCACAGACACAGGACAGTGTTGTAAAAGAAGAAGGCAGCCAAAAGCTAAATCAGAAACTAAAGCTTTGCATGCAGTGTGTACGCTGAGTTCTTTTGCCTTCGGCTGCATTCTACTGGGAATACAATGTTCTACTGGTCTTTCGAAATACGTTAGTTACCTGAGGATCTACGTGTTTCTGAAGGAAAGGGAAGGTTGTGGTTTCCCCAGACCAATGAGCCAGTCATTAAAATGGAGCCATGTGTAGTTAGCACCACCGCAGACCTTGATGTTTAGATGCTTTCAAAAGGCGTGTGTTGGTCCATGCATGCCTTTGTATGTAACTGGCTTAAGACGGCTCACGTTGATCTTATAAAAGCAAAATGCACTAAAGACTGGGATTGGCTTCAAATTAACATGTATTAAAACAAGTTGGTGCAGATTGTGTTTTGGTGTTGATTTTATGGAAAATGACACCGTAGACATTTGACATAACTTTGGATTGTTTCCTTTAGTTATGATTCTTGGGGAACAAAGAATTTTTGTCTGCTCCTGAAGCAAAATGCAGTTTTGTCATAACGAGTGGACCTGTTACAGCCTGTGCAGTGGGAAAGAAATGAGTCTGAACCTTATTGGTTCGTCTTCAACTTTTACTGATATTCATGGTGGTCTCTTTGTTCTTCTTTGGTCTTCAGCGTGAGTGTCATGCTGAACTTTGTTTTGAAGTCAAATCACAACAAAATATCAACAGCTTGACCTGACTTCTCTTCATCTTTTTTGTTTTTCAGATGAAGAGGAGCTGCTGATTGAGCGCAGCGTTCACACCGGCATGATCAACCCTGGCGACCACTGGCAGAACATCCTGCATGACGGCCCGGTGGCTCGTCTCATGTACCGTATCCGGGTGCGCTGTGACGATAACTACTACGGCAACAAGTGCAATAAGCTGTGTGTTCCTCGGGACGACTACTTTGGCCACTACCGCTGTGAGCCTTCAGGGGCGCAGGTGTGCCTGGACGGCTGGATGGGTCCAGACTGCAGGACAGGTGAGCTGCTCTGAGTAAAACAAGTGTGACTCTTCCAACATCACTTTTATCTGTCGAAACTGAACCAGTTCCTCTGTACGGTAAAAAGTTCTTTACTAATGCTGAAGGGATTTTATTAGTTGATTAGTCCGTCAACAGGAGCAAGGAATTTGCTTATTGGTTAACCCTCTGAACCCAAAAAGCTGCCGGTGGGTTTGAAAGGAGTATTATGTTTTTAAAAGTTGCATCATTTATCAACCAGAAACTCCCAGAATCATTGGACCTTCAACTTTCCAATGGTCCTTGAACCCATCATGTGTCAACAAACTGTTTTGGGATCATAGGGTTACTCATCATTTCTTAAACTTTCAAACATTTTCTGATTCTAGTTTGTCAAATGTGAAGATTTACTGCTTTTGTTGATTTTACATAAAGGATATGTTTGAATGATTTAGAGATGTCACCTTGGGGACTTTTTGTTTTAATATTTTCAAGACTATGAGATTAGGCAGTTCATTTAAAAACATTTCATTAGTTGTTGTCTGTTTTTTTTAACACTACTGTGCAAAGTTTTTAAGATATTTGCTGCAAGTATAGATTTGCATCGTGAAAGACTTTTATTAAATGTCCAATCTGATGCACTGCATTGACTTGATTGCCAGATTTGGATTCAAATGTACTAAACACTGCACAGTAGAACAAATTTACGCTTGAATAAAGTGTGTGACAGCAGCGCAGTGTGTCCGTGTTAAAGTGTAGCAGTGCTGGGGTCGTGCTTGTGGGTGGTGTGGGAGAGAGTGGGGGGCCCCTTCATAAATCATCCAACTGACCTTAGAAAACGAAGGGTGAAAAGAGGAGGGGAGCTCAGAGGGGCTGGGTTGTTTTTAAGAGGGGGTAGTGTTGTACATGCAGGCTATAAAGTTGTCCTTTCCTCGCCCACAGCCCTGTTCAGGGTGCCATGAATTCTCACGTCTTGTTGCACTTGTTAGAAAGATGGCAAACAAACCAGCTTCTCCTCCTCCTCCCAGTTTTGCACTTTGCCTCCCCCCCTTCCTCCCATTTCTCCCTGACCCTGTTTATGCGGGATTGGAAGAGATGTGATAATACGTCTCAAGTCATCTTAGTATGAATTTTGAAATGGTTTCTCTTTCCTTTCTTTCTCAGCAATCTGCAAACAAGGTTGTAACCTGTTACACGGCGGCTGCTCTGTCCCGGGCGAATGCATGTAAGTAGAATCATAGGGATCCATTTTTTTAGATACAGAAACTGTTTGTGCATTTTTCATTCTGCTGTTACCTCGAGAAATATCACGTTACCTGCAGCTTTGTGTTGGGATCACTGTCATATCGTACATGCATTTTTGATGAAGTCTGTATTGAAAGGTAGTTTCTATAACAACTGAAAATGCAACTGCAGTAGTGTTCCATTTAAATGACTCCAGTAGACGAGCTAAACGTATGAAAGAATGCAGGATTTTAGTTTCCAAACCGAGGCACCTTCACTTGTCGAAGCCTGTTGTTTTTTTTTTTTTATGTCAGCCTTTCTTTCCCTTGTGGGCATCTCCACCTCAGTTCAGTAGAAAAGGGCAACGCCGCGCCTGCCTTCTTGTATTTTTAGCCACCCAAAATCCTCCTCAGAATACCAAGCATCTCATCAGCTCTCTGCGGCTCGGACCGAAGGAAGGGACTTGTCGGTGTGTGAATTTGACCACTGCAAACGTGCCGGGAATCGCCACATTCCCCCCCTCATCCGCATTGCAGTCCTCCCTTGAAGGGCAGGGGGCAGGAAAGGAAATGAATATCCCACTGTGTTATGTACATTTCCCAAAGTGGAAATGACAGTTAGATAAAGTGACGTCGAATGTCCCCATAGGTCCACGTTTCCAGGATGTGCTACATCCCGTCATCATTTGTAAACCCCCCTCTCCCACCTGCCGGATGAAAAGAGACACTTGCCTCACATTATTAAGAAAAGGAGTTTGGCTGAGCGCCGAGGAATGAGGGGGATGACCAGATTTAGGAAACGGCTTCACATTTTTTTTTGAGTCATCCTTGTTCCAGTTAGCAAACAGACAACAGTTCTTATTCATATGAAATGTCAAGTCACAGGCAACAGGAAAAGTGACATGAATAGAAGCGCAGCAGTAAAAGAGTATTCCTGCAGTGGCATGAATTTAATGATGCCTCAGGTCACAGAAAGCTGGCATTAAATCCTTTGCAATCTCTTTTCATTCCTTTTATTTCATCACGGTTTTATGGGCTTTGCCCCGTTTGCCACAGGCTTTTGAGAAACACAAAAGCTGGTACGTGCCTGTTGTTACACTGCTGCATTGACGCTTTTTATTAGCCCACATTAGGCCTGTTCTGACAAATTTGTCAAGAGGCTTGCCGCTGCCCAAGAATCACTTAGATATGCAATGCAACACATTTTTCACCAACATTTTGCAAATTTTGACATGTCAGAGTGTCAAGATGTTGGAATGTTCCTCATAAGAAGTAGAACGCCTACATGGGGTTGATGAGTAATCATGGTGTCAGTATGGACAAAACTTAAACCACAAAGTGACTCTTTTAATACCTTAAAGCTTAAAGAGCACTAACCAAGACTCCTTGCTAGACTTCTGAGTGTTATTGCTACATTGCTGTCAAACCTTCTGAAGCTAATCATATACAGTGGAAGAAGCATGCCAAGTATTCCCCTGATGCCCCTCAACCCCCCCAGCCTGAGAATGGCAGAGATTTCTGAAGGCCTCGTCTCTACGAGAGGCAGCGGTGCCGTCTGCAGGCGACTCAAAATAGCCGTCAATTGACAAGACAGCTGGCTCGACGACACCGCAGCCTTGGAATAGCAGAATGCTGTCCTGAAGCTGCAGCCTGGTTCACATATACGCTGTATACACACAGTGGTCTCCGGCCACTCGCTCTCAGAAGCACCGTGCCACCCTCGTAGTCCCCAGCCTCCTTCACCCCCCCCCCAGACTCTAACCCGCGCATAGGAGCCGCTGGAAGTATTCTTAACCCCTCCTGCCCTGGAATGTCACCCTCCACTAAGATTAGTTGGCAGGAGGCCTTGGGATATGTAGACTCAAAAGCAGATACAATATTAGGTGTGTTTCCATTGCGGGGCAGTTTGCACCCGAAGGTTCACTTCAGCTTCAACACTCTCTTTTGCACCTTTAGTAGCGATTGCAGCAGATTCAGCACATATTAAAAATTCTTCTCCTTCTTTCACAGACTTTAGGTTATTTTCCATGATTTAAAATTGAGCATGAGAGAACTCAAACATGTCTTTTGTGCAGTATGACAAAACTGTAAACCATAACTAAATAAGAAACAATGAAAAATTTAATTTCTTAGAGTATTAATTTACAAAAAAATTTCAAACCTTTTTTTTTTTAATGCACTGCTGTGTCAGTCATAGATTCCAGTGTTAAAAAAATGAAATCACAAATCACGCTTTCTTTTAGGTTTTATTGACTTTGTACATTGTGCAAAGCGAAGTTAATACAACTTTTATATTTAGTAGAACGCTGAAAAAGATAGAAGATAATAATCACTTTGTTGTTGTGATGTTTTGACCATTTATGTAGACGCTTCTTGAAAAGAGAACTTTTTCTCTCCCAAATAATAACATGTTCAATACAGTGAGAGCGTCTGTCAATCATGTAGTGTTTTGGGGATTGATGGTGTCGGAGTGAGTGAGGAGAGATAAACACAAGAGTAGAGCTGGTTCAGCGAGCAGGTAGAGGGATTAGATGAGGGAAATGATTTATGGTGTCTCTGTTTGACAGGTGTAACTATGGCTGGCAGGGCCAATTCTGTGATGAATGTATTCTTTATCCTGGATGCGTTCATGGGACCTGCAACCTCCCCTGGCAGTGCAAATGTGAGAGGAACTGGGGAGGCCTGCTGTGTGATAAAGGTATGATTTTTTTTTATTTTTTTAAATAATTTTATCACCTGTCAGGCAAGAAACTGATAGAATCTCTGCTCTCATTTTGTACCCAAAGCCAGAGTTGCCTATATTGTGGAGTAATAAGTGAGCAGACCAATAGTGCCAGACGATAACTTTTTGATAAGCTATTTCTTACCATGTAAAATAGTAATATTGCTCTGCTTGGCTTTACAAGCAGCCTTACTGTTCCTTGGATTTTCCTGTATCACTGAGCAATTTAAAAATGTGGACATCTGCTGAAATTGAGGTGCTTTTTTGCTGTCTTGCAGGTGTAAGTTCTTGGCATTTTTATAGATCTAACAATGTTATGTATCCAAGAATTCCTAAATTACAGAAAACAGTGTGCTTTAGGCACTTGATGCCTGATTTCATCTTTATCAACGTGTAAATGGTGTTCTTCATTTATTTATAGACGTTAGCAAATTTTTAAACCCCTTCTTAGTTTGCACTCATGGGCATGTAGAATTTATTTTAAACTGTTTGATATATTTGCTGAATTCTCACTAGATTCTCCCCTTTTATGTAAGGCCTCAATTATCGTTGCTGCCCATTCTCTGACTGGAGACCAGCAGCTGGATAGTTTTACTGCCTGTGTGATCCGAGCAGCAGCAGGGACACCTGATCCCCTCACATCCCTTCGTCACAGAGGGCTCTTCAGGGAATGAGAATGGGTCCTAAGATCCCCAGTGGAGACAGATCCCTGCTCATTTATTTACCAGCCTTTAGGGTGACTTGGCCTTTAGCCTGAGGCTGGTGTGCAGGGATCAGTTAGGGTTGAGCTGAATCTATTTTGTATCTGGAAATAAAACTAATAATAAAGAAGGAAAAAAAAACAGATACATGCAAAACTGTGTATTTGTACAAATGAGCAGGCTTGTTTTATATAGCTAGTTTTCCATACCTGCACAATAGCTGTAAGAGAGACTACTCTAAATGTGAAGTACTTGGCTTTATCTTCTATATACAGTACAATCTCAACCATAATGCAGTGCAGCAGAGTGGCTGAGAAAACACTGTGCTTCCTGTCAAAGCGGACAGCTGGTGCTCTATAGCGAGTGAAAAAGACTCTGACAAGCTTTCTGGGAACTCCAGGCACCAGCAGGACAAATGGTGAAACAAGCAAAGAGCCCAAACACAGAGTCGATACTCTTACAAAAAAACTGTCTGCGCCGTTGCAGTCGGTGGCTCCTCGCTCTCCTCATCGTCCTTGCTTTCTGAGCAGATTCTGATATTACCATTATATTTTGTATGTATATGTCTAATCTCTTATCACCTAAACCTCTGGACCCTAAATTCAACCAGCAGGTTTAAAAGGCATGTTTACTGAGGCTCACAGGCTCCCTCAGTAAATGCAATCACAGTATTTGTAGTTGGGCTGAGAACGCTGGATATTTAGGAGCGTATTCTCGAGCTGAGTCCTTATTGCACATGGACCAATTTTGCATAAAATTCAGGTCAATATGATTCAGTCAATCAGTGAATTTGTCTAAATGTGTGACTGCTGATCTGTTCTCCAGATCTGAACTATTGCGGTCGCCACCAGCCTTGTGTCAATGGAGGAACCTGTATGAACACGGAACCGGACGAGTATTACTGCGCCTGTCCGCAGGGCTACTCCGGAAAGACCTGTCAGATAGGTGAGAGGGAATCCAGTCTGCTTTCTATTAAAGTGGACAATCACTGTGAAGTAGTTATTGTTTTTGATCCATAGAGGTGCTAGTTCTTCTTATTTCCTGTCCTCTGCATCATTGTTTTGGTAAAGATAATAGTTCCTATCAGAAAATTGACAGAAAAAATACACTTAAAGAAGGTGTAATGATTTACTAGGGTATGAAAGTAGAGTTTTGAAACATCCAGTGTGACACGAGGATATATAACAAAGAATTCAGCCAAACAGCAACACATCAGAAATGATTGAGGAAATATGCACACAGAACATGATGGAACCAGATATGAACATTCTCAGCTCTCTAACTTTTTACTTTTCATCTTGTGTCCACACCCCCCTTCCTTCATCAGCCGAGCACGCCTGTGTTTCCAGTCCCTGCGCCAACGCTGGTACATGCCATGAGGTTCCTACAGGCTTCGAGTGCCAGTGTCCGCCAGGCTGGGAGGGTCCAACCTGTGCCAACAGTGAGTTGCTGCACTGCTTTCAAACACACTTCCATGTTTATATCTTTCCTTTTTTTAGTGGAATTTTTCTTCCTTGTTGAACCCACTTTTGCGATATTTACTGATGAAGGTCTTTTTTTTTCAGCACACACGAGCATTGATTTGGAAATCATAAATCATTAAAAAAGAAAAAACAAAAGTTTTTTTCTTTTACAAAAACTGAAAAAAGATGGAATGAGTATGTCCAATGTTTGTCTTTCTTTGTGACTCTATAAATACTATAGATATAAGCATGTGTAATGTGTTTCCATACAAAGCCTGCAGTTCAGTTGACAAGTTTTCACTGTTTCTGCCTCTGATTAAATAAACAGTTTTGGAATTTTTTTGATTTTGTTTAATATTTATAAACGTGCCTTTCAAACCCAATGGCAAGTTTTAGGATTCTGGGGTTAACCTGTACCCAACTTACCTCTTACCTGTCTGCACTCCTTCTCATGCTCTTTGTCTGTTGACTTCATGTCTAACTGCCCAACACTCTGGTTACATTTGCCCTTAATTGGAAATAATCAGTGATTTTTTTTTCCTCAGATCTGGATGAGTGTGCCTCCAGTCCTTGTGCTCAGGGAGGAACCTGTGTTGACCTGGAGGATGGCTTCGAGTGTTTGTGCCCCCCACAGTGGGAAGGAAAGACCTGCCAGATCGGTGAGTTTCAGTTTTCATCCTTTGTGTTACACACCCACAAATGATATTTCTTGTTTTTCGATTTCAGTTTTTTTGGCAAGCAGCTCTTCATTTCTACTGGGAGATGTGTTTTTCTGCGCTCTCTCCTGTTTGTTCTATTTCCTAAAACAAATAAATGGCCTCCGAGAGGCAGACGCAGCATTGCTCACTCAGGATAACTGTATTTTTGGATTTAAATTGGCAACTTGCAACCTGAGTCCCATGGCCAGAGTACAAGCTGTCAATATCCTGGATGAGCTGGCAGCTGCCCACAGCTCGGCCCCCTTTTTCTCAATGACTTTATGAGCTACTAGTGTGTCTATATCCGGCTGTTTGTTTGTCACTGGCGGTGGCATTTGTTTCTATATCGCTCCCATCCCGACAAGCGGACGTGACTAGCGTGAAGCCAGGAAATGGATTACGACCAGTAAACAAAGTTGGTGTGTGTGTGTGGGGGGGTAAAGGCAGGAAAGAGATCCCAAGAGTTCAGTGTCATCTTACCAGCTCAGATCTCGGTTTACAGGCAGCTATAGGCCTCCTGTCTTACCTGGCGATTGGTGTGTGTGCAGAGTGTTGGGTTTCAGAGAGAAGACAGGTGTGTGAGTGAGTGTAGCAGGACTCCCTGCGGACTGCCCCCCCACACCCTCCACCCTTTTGATGTGTGGAGGTGGTGAATGTTTGAGTGAAACTGTTGTGTTTGCGCTCATTTGGTCTGTATTGAACAGATGAAAACAGTGTTCTGTGAAACCGTTATGGCGAGGTTCTGCACGGTTCTAACAACAAGAATCCCTCGTTAAATGCAATTAAGTTAAGAAATTAATGTACAATTTGATGTGATCTCACACAGCAGGGACGCTGAGGCAAGTGCGATATTTATCTGTACTGCATAAATACATAATTTGCTGATCAGTTCTTAAAAGTTGTTTTGTTTTTTTGAAAATTTTTTTTCTTAGTGATTTCATTTCTGCCTTCATCATTCATTGGATTTGTCTAACACAGACTGATTCTTGATTCAGATAAACTGAGGACTGTCCCTCATGCTGAATTTGCTTTCAGAATAGATTTCCTCACAATCCATATATTCAAGACAGATCTGTTACTTGCTTCATATCGTCTACTACTTTGTGTTTAGCAAAGTGCAGCATGGACACAGTGGATATTTTATAAAAAAGCAAAAGCAACTCCTTTACATTGTGCAACTGTTCTCTGACTTTGTTAGTACCTCTGAATTCAATGAGAAAGTCATGATGCAGAAAATATGTCGGGATACCGAAGAAAAATATCTTCTGTTTTACAAAATTGATGTTTACTAATTTGTAGTTTATATCACTAATCATCTTGTATATTGATGCTGGGGGGGATCAGCCTTTATATTATCATGTTCTGGAAAAGGTTCATGTATTTCAAACCCACAGTGTTTGTGCAATATGACTGGTGCCAGTTCTCTCACCTTTGTGTCAGTGGGGTTGTAAAGCTTGGAGTTCTGGTCTCTGTTCTGTCTCCCTGTCCTTGCCTCGGTTCTGTTCCAACTGATGGACTCGGTCTCCTTCTACCTCCTGCCTTCACAGATGCAAATGAGTGTGCAGGACAGCCCTGTGTGAACGCTTACTCTTGCAAAAATTTGATTGGTGGATATCACTGCGACTGTTTTCGGGGATGGTCCGGACAAAACTGTGACATCAGTCAGTATTCCTTCCTCAAAGTCCCTACTAAATTGCTTACCTTCCATTGGTGACCTCTACCTTCTGGCTACTTTCAGAAGCCTCTGCTCACTTCAATGACACACAGCTTAGGTGTAGCCTAGCGTCACTCTCTTCCCCCACATGTGGTAACCTGTTCTTTCTTGTCTTGGCAAAATGAAACTCCAGCTCTGGCATGCATGCCCAGCAAATCTATCTGGCACTTTCTTGGCTTTACAAGTTTTTTCTTTTCTAAACTTTGATTCAATCTGTGCTCACTGTGTAGTGTAGATTTAACCTAGTAGTAGAGTAGAAGATAATAATTATATTCAATAAGGAAATGTTGTTTCCCATCTTGTTCCTCTTTAGACGTCAACGGCTGCCATGGTCAGTGCCTGAACGGGGCAACATGCAAGGTATGGATGATGTTTTTAACTTCAAATGAAAGGTGAAAAACAAGGCGGGTTTTTGGATTTTGCGTCTTCATTCTCCTTTGTGTCTTCTTCAGGAGGGCCTGAGGGGTTACCACTGCCAGTGCCCTCCAGGTTTCGTGGGCACTCACTGTGAGATCCAGAGGAATCAATGTGACAGCAGACCTTGCCAGAACGGCGGCCAGTGTCACGCAGTGTTGGGCAGCTTCGTGTGTGAATGCCCAGCGGACTTCGCTGGACAGCTGTGTGAGGTGAGTCTCATGTTCCACAGCTTCCAGCAGTGAACAGTTTCTGATGCATTAACACTACATCGCTTGGTGGCAAGACGGGCACATTGGGTATTTGAGCGCTGACACTTTGTCACACTTTGTGGCGTAAAAATGCAGAGGACAGTCGTTTTATTATTGTAATTGAAAAAACATTGTGCAGTATTTATTATCGCTTTTCATTTTGTGTAAATTGTTGTGCAACTTTTATATTCTAGTTACTGTTGCAGATGCACACCTTAATTCAGCAAACTCCATGAACCCTTAATACATAAACAAACGGAGATATTGCAGTGTGGATCGCAGTGGTGAACCATCCAACTCCGGGCACAGAGCCATGCAGCTAATGTGCCTAAAAATACTAATTCGATTTGAGGGGGGACTAACTCTCTAAACCAATTTTGTGAGGGAAACATAAAATGTGCAAAATGTATAAACTGGTAGTATTTATAGAAGTATGTCTACTACTAAGAATGTGAATGTGTTCTTTGTTTTTTTTTCTTGAGCTATTCTTCTCGGAATGTTCTTATTTCTTCTGAAGACGTAAATCCGATCAGGAATGGGCAAACAACATTACACAATCAAACTTTTACGGACTGGAGAGGAGATACTAATCAGAGAAATATGATGCTGGAGGTGTCGTAGTTTTGGAACTGCAGGGCAGGAATGTACACCGTGCCATAGCAGGCATTAGAGCTTGTAGTATGTGGGCAGAAATCCAGCGTCACCTCATTCAGAGAGGCTCATATTTATAGTAGAGATGCTAAATCAGGATTGGCTCCTGACCAGCAATGTCCTCCATTCAGGGCCCCAGAGATGCAGTGAAGTGTCGGTTTCCTCACTGCTAACCTACATTCAAACACACACTTCATATATGAAAAGCTGCAGCAAGAACACACATATAATGTCTATGATACAATAATGCCAAGTATGAAATAAAAATGTGTATTACAACATACGTTTACAATGAAAAGTGAGCTCTCAGGGTTGGGGAGATACAGTAGTGGACAGGTTTTAGGCAGATCACAGCAAGGATGTGGCACACCGAGAAGCTTGCAATGGACTGTTGGGTCAGATGACCAGTTTGTAATTGCTCCTGTAGTTGGGTATTGGGTGTAGTTGGGTACCATCTCAAGTCATGGACTGCTTTACATTAGCAAGATAGTTTTTAGCATCTGTTGTCTACTCTGTCACAGCATGACGCCGCTGTGTTTACACACCACAAGCAGCTATGTTGACATTTTTAAAATTTGTTAACATTTTTAAAAATACAAAAAACTGAGATGCCAGCAAGGTGACATATCTGTCTAGAGCAGTGTAAAAAACATCTAGGATGTAGGGGTTTTTGTAAAATTCACAATGACAGTCATCTCATTTCTGATTCTGGTTTGTGGCATAACAGCTGTCTTATACTGCACAGAAGTCTTGCTGAGTTCTCTCTGGGTTTACTAATATTCAACAATTAATTCAAACAGGACACAGAACATCACACAAAACATTTACAAAGACTGATGCAGGGAAACGATCATAAAACTGGATGCAAACACCAGATCATTATTGACAACATGACTATAAATAACATGTAGCAAGGCGCTGCAATGCAAAGTCTATGAAATTTGAGTACTGATTTAAACTTAATCTGAAGAGGAAGAAACAAGTTAGATCCTCTAAATGGCTAACACAATCATGATTAGTCAGTTTTATGGCAAAATCTATTTTTGATGTAGCTGACACCAAGTAACTGGCATTGCCTGCTGCATTGAAAAATGTCTCTTGTGCTGTGAACAGTGCCTGCAGTTATGTTAATGTGCTGAAGATTTATTGACACTCTTGTGCCTAGACGTGATCCTCTGACCACACACATGCTGCAGAAAAGATGTAAAATAAACTGTGTGTGACCACAAACTTCTTCCACCCTGTTGCCCTCGTCTGCCTCCGTTGTTCAGTACCTTAAATGGCAAAGCAGTTCAACCCAGAGTTTCTGCACAGTTGTCCTCTGTTTACAAAAACGGAGAGAATTTCTCTCCAACCTCTGTATTGCAGCATGTAGAAATGACAAAAGGTGGCACCGTGGCCTCTAGTCTGGCTCTGTGTGCCCCAGATGATTTATCTTTATTATATTCACTGTGGCTCTGCATGCTGTTGGACCAGTCAATATTTGCCTTCATAATGGATTGTGTCTCTGTTGCCTGCTCAGTTTCTCACTCTGTCTCCTCTGCAAGGCGCCTGTCTCAGAATAATCTTGCAAGATTAAGCAGGGCAGAGATGTAAAACCAAAAGCGTGGATTCCGTTGATGAGCTTAGTGAAACTTTGAGGCTTACTTTGCTCGTCCTCTTACCTTCGATTTGTTCTGAACAGCGGCGGTGGCTTGAGCCAGGCTAAGCCGCTCACCTACACGGACTTTATCTCTTCTTTCTCCGGCACTGCTTTGGCTTCACTTGCATTGCTTTTATCTTTGTAGCCGACAAAGAGCTTAGTTTAATGTGTTGCCTATGTTTTGTTAAAAAAAAAAAGAAAAAAAAGAGTGAAACCCTCTCATCCTCCAAAACTACACTGTAATGAGAAATAAGAAAATTTTATTAGGTGTATTAATTGAGAACACATAAAGCACACATACTGCCAGCCTACAACAAGATACCTGGGTGCAGCATATTTGAATTCAGCTCTTCTATTTCAGCTGCATATTTTGTCTGTAAACTCAGTGTTTCCCTTCTTCTCCTCATTCGTGCAGATCTCTACCTGGCCCACCTCAGATGCTTGTGATCCGAACCCTTGTGAGAATGAGGCCAAGTGCCACAGCATGAACCAGGACTTCTACTGCGCATGTCCCGAGGGCTACGAGGGAAAGACGTGTGAGCGGCTCAAGGAGAACTGCCAGACCACCCCATGTCAAGGTGACCGAAGTTGTCTGCAGGGTTGGAGGAGACCTGAACAAACTAGTATGCAAAAAAATAAAAGTAGTGAACATGAATCATACTTTTTTTTTTGTCTTGCAGTGATTGACAGCTGCACTGTTGCTATAGCAACCAATGACTCTGCCGGAGTGCGGCACATATCCTCCAACGTCTGCGGTCCACGAGGGCGCTGCATCAGCCAGCCGGCAGGAAACTTCAGCTGCGTCTGCGATGCAGGTTTCAGTGGCATCTACTGTCATGAGAGTACGTTGAGGTTCCCGTTCTGAAGGAACTGTGCTGCTACTGTTTTTTTCATCTATGAAAAGTGAATTTAAATGGAATGAAACATTATCCCTACAGCTGAAATGAAAAAGTAAAAAGTTACTGCAGTCAAAATGTTCAAGTTATCTTGTTAAAATTCATTAAAAAATATTACTTGCTTTTTTATTTTATGAAACACAACTATGTCATCTATTATCACTTTTAAACTATTTTAAGAACCCCTTATGTGGCATTAAGAAGTAGTCTATAGATCTCTACCAGATGGTTGGTTAGTTCACCTGCTGAGCCCCACACAGTTTCTGGGTATACAACATTTTCTAAATGTCCATAGGTGTTAGCAGTAGTGGGAACAATGGTGACTCTCTGTACTATAAATATGATACTCACATTTTTAACTAATTTGTCTTATCTGCTCCTGTCTTGTAACTGTTCAGCCCACTTCAACCACAGAGTCCCTACATTTTTGTTAGAACTGTTGGCCACATCTGAGTCACTAATGGTTCATGTTTGGGCTGAGGAGTACAGAATTTGAAGTTTTTCGTGGGCTCTCATGCAACTTTTGAGAGCTTTTAACATGAGACATGTAGAATGAAGTCATTTTTAGCTGAGATTTGTTTTAGTTTTCCAACAGAAAGTCATGTCAAGGACTGTCTGATACACAACCTGATCATTCTTTCTGTTTTTACAGTTTGTGGCTTTGATAAAAGGTGTTGATGATATTTTTTTATGTGTTTGATTTGATACAGCTTTTATAATCACCAACCAACTTTTTAATGTTTATTTGCAAGTGCATAGTCATGCATTACAAAACCTTTATTAGGTTTTCCTCTGAACAGGATTACAATGACACGATACCAAAAATATCTGAAAGAAGAAAATGTGACTGTACGTCTAAGTGTGTACAGTTCTGCAGTCAGAGGATTGTTTATCTAACCTTATCCTCTTATTGTTTCAGACATCAACGACTGCATCAGCAGCCCCTGTAGAAATGGAGGGACGTGCATTGACGGTGTGAACTCCTTTCAGTGCTTCTGTCCGGACGGCTGGGAGGGTCGACTCTGTGACCTCAGTGAGTTCTTCTGTTCCAGCGTGATTCTCTAAAGTTATTCATCCTTTTCTCCAACATTCTGCTTGTGCTGTGCTGCCTCTCTTGGTACTGAATAGAAAATGGTTTAATAACAAGCAAATGAAAGAGCAAGTCATGGAACTCCTTCTGCTTCCTCAGATGTCAATGAGTGCAGACACAACCCCTGTAAGAACGGTGGACGCTGCGTTGACCTGGTGAACGACTTCTACTGCGAGTGCGCCGACAACTGGAAGGGCAAGACCTGCCATTCCCGTGAGTTATGTCGACTCTGTGTTAATGTGTGTGTTTATGTTCGTAGCTTGCAGTGGCCCCAGGTCCACCGAGCTCTACATCTTTGTATGTTTTGACAGCTAAAGGATGCTGATAGACGTCTACCCTCTAAGACTACTGGACCACCAGAATGCACCATTCATACCAACAGTGTGAATCTTTAAGTAAAGATGGCATCTGCGTTTTTCTTTCTTCTGTCCAGGAGAGAGTCAGTGTGACGAAACCACCTGCAGTAATGGAGGCACGTGCTACGACCACGGGGATGCTTTCCGCTGTGCCTGCCCACCTGGTTGGGAAGGAAACACCTGCAACACAGGTGAGGCATACATGAAGGTTCAGGTTCTTCTTGTTCAGGTCGTGTTGGGAGGAAGAGTCACTTTGTGTTGATTTGACCAAACTAATCAGTAGCAAGTGATGAATCAGTCAACATGGCTGACTTTGTAGTTGCTCTGAGCCATTAATGCTTTTCATGAACTCATCACAGGATATCACAGTTAACTGTTAGTGTCTATGCAATGGTACGTGAATGTCATATCATCAGAAAGCATGGAACTGGAGCTTTGTATTTATGCTTGTTACATATAGGACATTATGAAGGCAGATCACATGTTGGCAAAGTAACATCTTTACTCATTTCTTCGCCTGTTTTCACACTCCAGAAGTCCCTGTCTTTGCATAATATAAACTTACTGCATTTCAAAATCACAGCAAATGCATCCAACACAAACCTGACATGACACCATACTGTCTATAACAAATATACACAGAATAATACATTTGTTTTTCATCGCAATTATTCAAAAGTTGTGGTCAAACAATGAGCGCAGGTCACCAAGTGCACGTAGGCAGTGGAGACTCTAGACCCTGGGGGCCCAAACATTTGGCTGGTTTTCCACCTCCACAAATAGTCAGCTGTATGTAAACACTGCACTTTATAAAATAATAACATTTAGTTATGTTTGGCACTTAAGCACATGTTTTTCCTAGTTTCTGAGTCATACAGTATCCCACCATCATGGTTCTGAGATCACCAGATCTCCTTTACACGATTATTAAAACTCTCTACTGAGCATTTTATAGTGAGATGCATGTAAATACACAACATACTTCATAATACGAATGTTTATTTCCGGTTAATCACATCAAATGATGGAAGATCTGGATAGACTACACTGCCCTAATAACAGCAAGAGCAAGCTTGTTCTTATAATAACCAAGATAAGAGCTTAAAAGAAAAGGTAGTGAAATTATACTAAAAGTAGCCTCAAGCTCAAAGGATTAATGGACACAACAACAAACCTATTGAACAAGTGGACGATGTGAGTGGCATTTCAGGGGTCTGGGACCAGGATGATTAAGACAAGCGAAACCAGTTGACTCCGTGAACTAAAAAACAGAATAATAGTAATGACATATTCAGTGATGCTGTGCAGTTTCATATAAACAATATGTCGACAGATAACATTGACCCTCATGCAGTTTCTTATTGTGAGATGAATTCTGGGTTGATGAGCAACTTCATTGAAGTCTTTGATTGCTTGTGTTTTCTCGATACTCGGTACCTCTCTGTTTTTTTTTTTAAATGCATAAATAAAAGTGAGGTTAAGAGAAGCAGCTCGAATGTAATTGTGTATTTTCTTACAAAAGCCTTCGTCCTATTTGACTTGTGTGGTTGTGTCTCTATAGTGTTACTTTAGATTGCAACAATCTATTGCACCTCTGTGATCCTTGACTCTTTTTCTCTCCTCCCACAGCCAAAAACAGCACATGCGCCTCCAGTCCTTGTTCCAACGGGGGGACGTGTGTGGGAGGGGGAGACACCTTCACCTGCATCTGCAAGGAGGGCTGGGAGGGCCCCACCTGTGGACAAAGTTAGTCC
The DNA here is from genome assembly GCF_000690725.1 of Stegastes partitus. Classification (NCBI taxonomy): domain Eukaryota; kingdom Metazoa; phylum Chordata; class Actinopteri; family Pomacentridae; genus Stegastes; species Stegastes partitus. The sequence continues at coordinate 136,107 of NW_007578938.1, read as the reverse complement.
CTCTGCATGGCTTTGAATGAAACTGACAGGAAAACCACCTAGCTCTGAGCCATTATTTAGTTTTAATAGTTTTAATACTTAACAAGTGAGCTCCATAAAGTCAGCTGTATTGTCACGTTTAACAATTCGGATGTATCATATTATCTGTAATTATTTTTTTAACATGTTCTGAGGGGATGTTTCAAGATGCTGGGAGTCTACTAGTGTATCACTACACCAAGCAGGCTCTCAATGTTTTCTGCTTCCGTCACCTTTATACTCACTCTGGGCTCATTTTTTACTGCAATATAAAGTCCTGCACCTCTATGGAAACAGCACAACAAAGAAGAAATAAGTGAAAAATATAGCACTATATAAAATAATGACTCTACACAGTAAAGATATTTTACCACTTACATTTTTTTAATACTTGCCACCTATCTGCTTTGTGTAAGCACTACCTGCAGTTCAGTCCAGTCCAGCCAAACAGTCCGAATCTTTCTCACGGTACTATTGGTCGCAGCTAAGTCACAAATGGTTTCTCAGTTGGGCTGAGAGGTCCAGACTTTTCTGGTTTTCACAGATTCTACTTAGAAGGTTTGATTTTGGTAATTTTTTGACATATAGAATAAAGAAGTTTTTATTAAATATCACAGGTTTAGGTTTAGATTTGGTTAAGGCTGCCTACCTAATGGTAGGCCACAGATGAGTAGTGTTGAAGCACTGTTGAAAAGTTTCAAATCCAAGACTTCTCTCTAGTACCACAGCTCTTTATCTACTGTGTAATTTTGACATTTTTTTTCAAGAAAACATAACTACAGCCGATCAATCTCCTCTTTTTTTTTTTCTTCTCTTCAACAGACACAAACGACTGCAACCCTCACCCCTGGTACGTAGCATTTCATCTTGTGTTGTAGCCAAACCTTTACTCCCCCCCCCCTCCTCCCCATTTATCCTCGTCTCCCTGCCTCCCTCATCTCCACACTTCACACAGACCTTGCCGGCTGGAGGGGTGAAGGGCCACTAAAAGCAGTGGAAGTTGTCCTTAAATCAAGCCTCAAAGGGGCATCTCACAGAAGAGGGGGCTTGGATGTTGAATAGGACAGTGAGAGGTGGGAGTGTTGTGGGGAGGACAAGAGTCCCACCTACCCTGTGGTGAATGCAGGTGGGGGGTGGAGTGGCAGGGGGGTGGGTGTACGTGTCCATTCTTCCCGTGCGACCTGGGGGGAAGCTTGGCTTTGAGGAGCAATGGAAGGGAGGTGGGATGAGGGGAGGGGAGGGGACTGGACACGCCTATTAGCATCTGAAAGGTGGAGGCTTGTATTGATGAGTTGAATTGAGCTTTGTGACCCCCACCGCAAATACGCGCACACACACACAAACCATGTACTTTGCTGCAGCTGGAAAGGATGTATAGCCTCATCTGATAGTTTTGAATGTTTTTGCTCCTCTCAGTTACAACGGTGGGATCTGTGTGGACGGAGTCAACTGGTTTCGGTGCGAGTGCGCCCCTGGGTTCGCCGGACCGGACTGCAGAATCAGTGAGTGATGACTTGAGCTCACTTAATAGTAGAGGATTTTTTTTTTATGCAAACAAAATAAACAAGAATACTGACTAAAATCCTACACATCCTGATCTGATCCTGATTTTGCATTCATGGTGACCCTAGCGTAGCCATGGCAACTTAGTCTGATTAAGAGGAAGGATAGATGGAGCGAGGAAGGAGCTAAGAAAAAAGAAAGGACAAGGAGGAGATGGACACATTGACACCTAAATGCAAGACCGGGACACCGCCCTCTCCCTTATTCTCGGTCCTTTTAATGCCTCGGGGGTCAGAGGTCGTCCCTCCTCCATACTCGCACAGTCACACATTCACACACGGAAGACAAATTACCCAGTGACCCTGAAATTCTTCTTCTCTGCTTCTTTGTTTTGGCCGGATAGCGTTCACCTTTTTTGTCAGGCTTGAATTTGAGAATTCTCATCTAGACTGTGTTCATGTGGGTGACAATGGCCAAGGGTTCCCACTGATCTGAGAGGGGAGGCACAATTGACTTTGTGATTTTATTTTTCCCCAAACGTAATGGTTTTGACTGACTGCTATTTCCCCCAGAGGTCTTGAAATAAATACGTAGAGTCACCCTACTTTTTTTATTTGAAAAAAGTAGCAAAAATACATAATGAGAAGGTTAAAAAAAAAAAAATAAACACTTTTTTGGCTTACTCTTGTGAAATACTGGCAAGTTTTATATCTTCCAGAATTTCTTCAGAAATCTGCACATAAGAAAAAAGAACAAGAACTATTTATCATGCACAACCCATGACAATAGATCACAAGAAGGCATGAAGACCCTGTCACACCAATATTTAAAATGTCCAAATTTAGCAACAAAATTAGTTAATTTCAACGACTTTGCTGCAGCTCATAGTTTCTTGGCAGGAGAGTTTTTCATGTTGCGTATTTGTCCTGTTGACCAATAGCAAGCTGCTTTGACAGTGCGAAAAGGACCCAAAATGGTGACAGCAGTTTTGTAGCTCTGTTGTACATCCACTTTTGTGTTTGCCTGCTCTGTCTGTATAAACTGCTCCACAACAGAAAAATGGCTTGAAGACAGTGATGAGAAAGTAACTGACCATTAGGTATTGAACAGACCAGTACAGGAAAAAACAGAAAGAAGCCTGGGGAGCTTTATGGACAGAATAGTGCTCACAGAGTCCTGACTGGCTTCTTAGTGTGCCTGTTCCTTTACATAGATTTTTAAGAGAGGTTAAATTGGGACTTATAAGGAGAAGGGAGCCCTTGTCCAGTGAAATTGGGATTACAGATCAGACTGCAGACAGAAGAAAGATACCATTTCTTTCAAGAGACTATTGTTCAGTAGAATGTGGTTCCAGTTAAACCTACACATTGTGTTCATGGAGGCTTATACGGCTTAAGCCAGGCTCCTGTCTGTGTCCGTATTAAATGCGCTGCTGTTTTCTCTCCACAGACATAAACGAGTGCCAGTCCTCACCCTGTGCCTATGGAGCCACCTGTGTGGATGAGATCAATGGTTTCCGATGCGTCTGTCCCCTTGGTAGAACAGGAACCCGATGCCAAGAGTGTAAATACATTTCCGTGCTCTGCATTGCTCATTAGAATTTTTAATTCACTCCATCTTGCAGTTAATTGACGTAGATAGTCACTGCCTTGTTGCAGCGCTGAAACTACATCGATTCAGCCAATAATTCAGCTGCTCATTACAGCAGACAAGTTCTACATGTCTCTCTTTGTCTGTATGTAGTCATAGGTATTGGAAAGACTTGCCACTATGCTGGGCTGCAGTTTCCTCACGGCAGCCACTGGGAAGAGGAGTGCAACAGCTGCCATTGCATCAACGGCAAAGTGGACTGTACAAAGGTAACGTGGCTTGCAATTAAATATCTACTACTTCAAACGAACTCTATTAAGTTAAGGAGAACCAGCAACTGCTAACAACTGAAGATCGATTGATTTTAGCTCTTTCTGCAGCTCTAATGTTGGACACAGGCGTCTACCATTTGTTTATATGAGAAACAAATTTCTCACTATCCAAAACAAAGGTCTATATGATTAAGAATAGTATCTTTTAACTTGGGTAGAAAAAGGCCTGAAACAGCAACTGCAGAAAGCGGCTCAAACAAATACATAGATGAGCTGCCATGTGATAAATGTTCTGCAAGATCAAAAAATGTTTTGGTTTTTTTTTGTGAAATTATGAACAAAAGAAATCTCTAGTTGTGCCCCTAAATTAAATTGATAATTAACATCTGCTGGTTGAAATGATGCAACAGGAAGGAAAAAAGCAACACAAATGTTCTCTTGGGTTCCATGTAAGTGAGCATTGTGACCCTGTGACGCCAGGTGCTGTGTGGTCGTCGTCCCTGTCGGCTCCAGTCAGCGGGACAGGACCAAAGACAGCAGTCTTGCCCAGCTGGACGCGAGTGTCTGGAGCACAGCTACTTCACCTGCTTCTCCCCCCCTTGCCATCAGTGGGGGGTTTGTTCCATGGCTGGACCTCCACCTCCACAAGCAACCACCAAGTGCCAGCCAAACAGCGGCCATTTGGACAACAGCTGCGGCCGCATAACACTTGTTTTCAACAGAGGCAAAGTACCACTGGTGAGTCATCATGCGCGTCTCATTTTTCTTGTTGCTTCCTGGAGCCTTGAGCTGTTTTGCTTTGTTGTGTTGTTGCTGATCAGTGTGTGTGCGCATATGCAGGGAACAACAGTGGAAAACATCTGCTTTGAGCTGAGGTATCTTCCCGACACGCGGAGCTTGGCCAGAGACCACGCTCTTCTCCTGCTCTGTGACCTCTCGCATTCGAATCAGGACGCTGTAGAGGTGGCTATAGTAAGTGAATGACCCAAAGTTTATCCTTTTTTTTTTTTACTTTGATGATCCCATTCTTGGCCGATTAGAGTCTCCTCTTGATACGCACAGTATCACTAAAAGTACCTAATATTAGCTGAGGACACAGTGTTGGAGGTCATGAGGTACCATTCCCAGTTTGAGTGGCACAGTTTTAGTTGTTGGGACACAAATTACCACAGAGCTAGTGCCTATACAGCTCAACCCGCTAAATCCAAATAAAATAGAAGTCTGTATTACCAAGGCATAAACACAACATCGGCTCTTCCTCACATCACATTCAGGAGAAAAGAAAAAAAATGAAGATAGCATATGCCAAGTCATAGTATATTTAATTCTAAATGATCTGTATTTAAAAGCAAAAGTGAAAGGGGACAACAGCTCCTGCTTGCTTTCATATGTAAAGCATGACGTCAAATAAAACCGAAAACGACAACCCATACTGAAAGATGTGGGGTCACATTTTAATGAGAGTATTTTGAAGCTCCAGCCGTTTCTATCCTGGCAGTGCCTGAGTCCTCCTAACTCCTGATCAATCAAAAGAATGAGTAAAGAGGTAGAGTTTGACTGGAGCTGAGGCAGGCCATGGACTGCCTTATGATAGTACCCACCTGTTTCTCAAGGTGTCAGAACCCTCAATTATGCATAACTTAGTCACAATTGAGATTGGTGAGTTTTATAAACAATGTCCTGAATGGTAAAATTGGCTACAGAGCCCAAAACTGTTTCTTGCACCAGGCTGTAAACATGTTTATTTGTGCTGTGAAGTTGACTATTTTAACATGGCAGTCTGTGGGAGCTGACTCACTTTTGGAACCTTCCTCAAGTGGACACTTGAGGAGCTGCAGTTTTGTGCACTACTTTTAATGTTTAGCATCAAAAACTGCCACCTGGTACAGACATGAGAATATTTTTTTTCATCTTCCCACCTGATGCTTGACAAATAAGCTTCTTTCAAAAATACTGAAAAAATTGTGTTCCTTCAATTGACATGGAGGCTTTGTGTCTCTTTTAGTTTTGGGTGACTGTGACTCTGAGGACATGACCTAAGTGCACACAGTTTGGTAGCAGAAGTGTAATTATTTCAGATGTTGTGATTAAGCTTAATGCTTGTGTCCAGCTGTTGTCTTATCCCTTTTCTGCTCTCTGGTTTGGTTCGCAGTCTTTCCAGCCAGAGGACCTTCCAGACCACAGTTTGATCCAGGAAACAGCCAGCGCCATTGTGGGCACCTTGTCTAAGCGGCACAACAGCACCATAATGCTGGCAGTCATTGAGGTCAAAGTGGAAACACAGGTCATGCCCCCTTCAGTGGGTGAGTAATGATTAACAAAGGTGTCCCACAGGGGTTTGTTTCAGGCCCCTTTTCAGATTCTGATGAATGACTTCTCACTTGCACTGATTTTTCTATGCTTTTTCTTGTATTTCCTCACCTGTGCGTCTTGATGTCAACAGATTACTTGGTGCCTCTACTGTGTGTCGTCTTCTGTTTGCTCTGCCTCTTCTGCATCATTGTATGTGTTTGGTGGACGCGCAAACGGAGAAAAGAGCGTGAGAGGACTGCGCGATCAACTGCCGACGACAACGTGAACAACCAGTGGGAGCCACTGCGGTTCGTTGTAGGACGTCAGCAGCAGCAGCAGCAGCAGCTGAAAGAAAGCAACAGGGAGGCCGAGCAGGAGCGCAAAAAGCTCATGGGCCCCTCCTATCGGACGTGTGATGAGGGGGAGGAGGAGGAGGAGGAGGAGGAGACGGAAGGCGAGCTTGAGCTCGAGGAGGAGTGTGGTGGAGCAGAGGCGGGAAAGCAGCTAGTTTCTAAGTACTCTAAGACTGCGGTGCAGTCCAGTGGGGGAGTGATCTGCACCCTGCACAGCTCCAGTTCACCCCTCAAAGCACCCCACCGGACCCCAGGCTACAGCCCCAAAGACAACCGCTGGAAAAATGTCAGTGCCGTCTTGACTGGTCAGAAAGACCTCAGAGACCATTGTGTATAAAAGAAAAATGTCAACAAAGGACTCAAGCAAGAGAAGCTGCAAGGCAGCAACTATTCTTAGTTCTGGACTACTTTTGGAAAGAAAAAAAAGGCTTTGTGTTTTATAAGCCATTCTTTGGTTTGTCTTCATGTTTTTTTTCACTGTCACCTGAAATGATTTTTGATTCAGGCTAGAATACAGTGAACATCCTTTTTTGCTTCTGTTTTCTTTTTTTTTTTTTTTCTTTAATTGTGTACAGAAGGAGCTGAAATGTAACAATATTTCAGGAGGCAAAAGAAGCTCCCTGCAATTTTTGTTTATGAAATTGAACCACTTGAGAAACGGTGAATCATCGAAACGGAGAAAAACCAACCTGTATAAAGATTTTTGTTTGTTTACAAATGGTTATGATTTAGTTAAATTGTCAGTGGGCTCCTGTTCAGTGTCTGTCGGGGCAGATACACATTTAAGGGACAGTAAAGGAAGGGTTTTGAGGGAACTGGACTGTTGCATCCACAGTAACAGAGGGAAACCCTCCTTTTGCTCTGTCACCTTCCAGCTTTGCCCACCGATCCACCTGTGGCCGTCATGCGCCAGCCTTACCAAAACTCTTGGCCTGGAGGGGAGAGGGGACAGAAACCCCAGTGCCTACTATGTGGCCTTCCATTTTTTCTCCTGTCTCTCAGTTGTCTTGGCTGAAAGCTCTGTTTGAGGATTTTTTGCAGTATTTGAGTTGGTAGCAAGTGCCTTTCTAAGAGCTGTGTTGAGGCTCCAAGTCGCGCTGCCCAGTTTGACCTCCTTGTTCTCAAATCTCAAAGGGATATGTGTACATTTAGAGTTCAATTTCACAGCAACGCCATTCAAGGTATTTGATCAAAACAGAAATTAATAGTCTGTACATATTTGTAAATACTAAAGGAGTCGCTGTGTATATTTGAAATAAGTAACTTAAAGACAAGTCACACATTTTTATTATTATTATTATTATTGTTATTATTATTATTATTATTATTAATATTATTTTTATTTTTTTTTTTACAATGCCATTCCTTTTATTTATGCCAGTCGAAATAGGCAGGTTTTATAACACTTAATATCCATAGTCCCACAGTTAAGAACCTTTACAATGAGGTACCACCTATGAAGGAATTTCTGAAGGGTTTAAAAATGGTTTGTCATTGAGATGCATTTCTGTTTTTTTTTTTTAAGACGATTTCTTTAGTTTAGCTATATAAAATAAATCAGTGATGCTTTTCAGTGTTCAGATTATAGTCAGTAGTCCAGCAGTGCTATGTCTAGACACAATCTTCAGCTTTTTTCACATTTTTCAAAGCTTTTCTTTTTTTTTCTTTTTTTTTTGTGACTAAAATAAATCACTACTAATTTTAATTTTGCACCTAATTTTCAGATCGGGTAGCTCTATAAGTTATTATTTAGATTTACCATTTCATTGTATAACATATTACAATGGTCGTATTTAAAGAGGAAGTCAAATTATATCAAATCATGCAGAAAAAGGCATGTTGCCATTATGGTCACTTCTCCAATCATAGTGACGTAATCACCGTGTTTTTGTTTTTTTCACTGTCACCTAATGGAGAACGATTACAAAGTAGAGGTGTGGCCAAAAGTACACCTTTTTTTTTCAAAGTAGAAAGTTGTTTTGTTGTTTTTTTTTACACTGTAGTTAATTTGGACTTACTTTCGTTTTGAGGTATCACTGGTTTTGGTTGTTCAGTCAAGATTTGGTTAAATAAATCAGCGGCAGCTTTTGGTGGGTAGTGTTTCCAAGCTGCCAACAATATAGCCTTAAAGTTTTCAAACCATTTCTAAACCCGTCACAAACCCTTTTATTTCAGGTGCCTTCATGTAACGAGTAATGCATTCTTTGTGTTATCAGTGGTCATCTTTTTATGTTGTTGGTTTGTTTTCATTATTAAGGAAAGTAACTCTTTAAAACATTGTGTGGTGTATTGTGGCGTGTTTTACTCGCCTGAGTAAAGCACTCTCCTTGTCTCACTTTGCTATCATGGAGATTTCTGGAATAAAACACTGGAGGGTTAAAAACAAACAAAAAAAAGAACAGTCCACCATGGCAGTTTTGGGTGTTATGAATGTGGATGTTAATAGGTCAAATGTGGACATCATGCATTAGCTTCATGTTTGGTTTAAAGGCTTTAATGAAGGGAACAATTTTTGCAGATGCAGATCGTTTTGCTGTCATGCAAATGTGTTTTTTTTTTAAGTTACCAACTCAGTTTAAAGTTTTACCCTTTTCATATCACATCATTGTCTCAAAACGCCATTGTATTTCTGTAAATGGGACACAGCAAAATAAAGAATTAAAGATGCATCAGTGCTGGTGTTACAAGCTGAATATGCATATTGTATACATTTTATTGTACGAGGGACATTAGTTAATTTTGTACAAAGTAAAAAAGGTTTCCATTCTTTTAGTGGATGTTTCATTGTTCTAAATAATCATCCCACTTATTTATTAAAGCAGTTTTGACACATCATGATCACGCCTGTAGTATTTGGTTTGCAGTGGAGGAAAAAATACTGCTTAAAGGACAATAAGCATCAAGCAACTGGAAACTGGAGCAAAACACACCGCACCAGTCTTAGAGGGTATCTGAAATAAAACAATTTGAAATCAAGGTCTACTTGCTCCACAGCTTTCAAACACATCACATGACCTTTATCGGCTGACAAAATGTGCTCCAATGTTAAGAAACTTTGCCAAATTAACAATTATTCAGACCACTTGTAGAATTTCTTGCCAATGTTGGCATAAAAATCACGTTTTATATTATATTATAGATGTTGAAAAAGTTTTCACTTCCTTATACACAAGTTCACTTAGCACTATTTGTGAAGGAATGGATTAATCAGGAGGGGGAGGGGGCTGGAGTCTATCCCAGCCGACTTAGGGCGAATGCAGGGGACACCCTGGACAGGTCGCCAGTCTATCACAGGGCTACACTTAGAGACAGACAACCAAGCACACTCACATTCACACCTACAGACAATTTAGAATCACCAATTAACCTCAACATGTTTTTGGACTGTGTGGGAGGAAGCCAGAGAACCCGGAGAGAACCCATGCTGCACGGGGAGAACATGCAAACTCCACGCAGAAAGATTCCGGTGCCCCCACTGGGATGCGAACCTGCAACCTTCTTGCTGCGAGGCAACAGTGCTACCAACTGCACCACCTTGCAGCCCCATATTTCAACATTTTAAGTGAATTTCATTTTTTTTTTCATGATCACGGCACTCAGTGGATGAATCCTACTGACAATTTATGACCCCTTGACTTTTCTTTCTGGTGGAGATCTCCACCAAGTTGCTTTGGGATGGTGTTACTTTTGAACTAAATGTCTCAACAACTGTGAGATGGACGGCCATGAAGTTTGGCTCAGACATAAAACTATTACATGATGAACTCTATGGTTTATATGATCAAAGCTAATGCTCCAACATTATAGCCTTCAACTGTTTCTAAACCCCTTCATATTACTTCATTACGTCATGAAAACCCATCATGCTCAGCTGGATTCAGTTTTCATGCTGAATAGCAAACATTGTTACCACACTAAGCATGGTCTTCTCTGGTCATCTCCATATTTGCATTTTTATTGTGCGCATGTTAGTATGCTGGCATTTACATTTGGCAAGTATGGCTACTGCTTTTTCCGTCCATGTGTCCTCAAGGCTATGTGGGAGGTACATTTTCTTCTCTCCTCAAGTCCACAACAGTCTCTGTAGACCCCACTGTGAAGGTCCACGTGCAGTCCCAAATCTGAGACTGCATGAACGGTCCACAATGCAAGTGTGCCGACTGCACGTATACCAGGAAAACAAATACTTGTTATGAGGAGAGGCTAAGCAAGTAGATTTTCTATCATCCACACCTTTAAAATTCATTAATTAAAGAGATGTAATGGAAGTAGTCCCTGCTAGACTTTGAAGGAGCTTTCATTAGTACATGCTTTCTATCAGCGGAGCATCAAATACGGTTGAATATTCTAAGTTCTCCAGAAGTCCTGTGCTATGTCCACCCACTGTGCAGGACACACCTCAGGAATTATTACATTGACACAGTGCTACAGTTCAGTCTTTACCTGACTGCTATAATCTGTAAAAAGTCAGAACCAGGCTTTCAGTATAATCCATGGAAGCCCTCTGTGGTTTTTGGTGGGTTTTATATAAGCAACCATATGCATACCACACCAACATGTATAATTTGTAGTATCAACAGAACCTGTCAGGTGTCAAAGTCTGCACACTGGCAGAGGAATCCACGCAGACCTTTGCGACTTGGATAGATGGCAAAAATTACATTCCATGTACTCTTGTGGACATGGAAAGCATGAATTAGCTTTTGCCTTTCATACCCCTTTGCAGACATTGACAGGTGTTGACACCGGGGACACATTGTTGTGTCTAATATATTACTTTCTAGTCTGCTTTGAGGAGTCTGTTCTTTACATGTGCAGGAGGTCCAATCTATGTATTCTGTGCATGCATCCTACTGCTGAGCAGGTTTACGTTTATCCTCATAGCACAAATTACGGTCTACACATGGATGTCCAAGGGGCAGACTCTCACGGACTTGCAGAGATTTATATCACAAGACCATCACACACTCACTGAAATGGAAATTGTATCACTGACCTTAGAATCAGTTTCCAAGACATGCATTTATCTGAAGAACTTTTTTCAATGGAGATTTTCACGAAAACGTTATTTTAGTCTAGGGTTAGGGTTAGGGTTAGGTTTTTCAAATCTGTCTCGATAGGGTTCGTTAGGGTTATCTTGTTAATGCCTCGATTTAGTCACAGTCACAGTTTTAACAATTAAACTCAGACTTGAACTGCGAATACACACATATTTCATAACCTCAGTCCACTTTTGTATACCTGCATGTAACTACAATAAGCTTTCTGTTCTCACTGACTAGCAAAAAAGAAGAAAAATCTTTCATCTGCAGTGTAAACAGCATTACATGTGAATGTTCAGAGTCAACTGACTCCAATGACAAAATTTCATATTTTCCAACGTCATAAGAGTCTGTTTCCTCAGTAGAAAGTAGTTCCACTGTGAACAGTTCACAGTGCATCACAAAATGGGATATTACCATCGAGGTGTTTTCATTTTAATGTCAACAAGAAAACTCCACAGTACTCAGTTGGTGTCAGAAATCTTGTACAGTTGCATCAAAATGTGGGCAAAAAGGACAGAACCATTTCTATGGTTAGATGCCGTAGAACAAAGTGGACATAAATGAGCCACAGAGTAAATGTAGTCCTTTCCAGCCTAATGGTTAAACTATGAATGCGTCAATTGCATCCACTCATTATTGTCTTTCTTTGTGTTCACATTTGAAAGTAACTGTTGCCAATTACACAAGAACTGCAATCTTCTGACTCCCTGCAGCACTTGCCCTTGCCCTCGTCTGTGTGGGCTGAGGAGGGCCTGGATCGATCGATCCAACAACCTCACCAGCCTCCTGCCTTCCTGCCATCATTCTCACTCCCACCACACCAATAGAACCTCATCTCCTGTTCTGGGCCGATCCATTCTGCACCAATAGGAGGCTGGCGTGATCATCCTGGCTACATAAAGATGTGAATGTTTCATGAGTAACATTATGGTGTCGGGCGGAGTAGTGGAGGGGTGGGACACTTTTCCTCCTGGCTCCCCTGGGTACCCCTGGCTGGCGCTAATGGGACCTTTCCTTGTCGGAAAGGCCGGATCAACTTACACAGCTTTGTGGAAGTGGTGGTGTCATAGCGGGAGAGGAGAAAGGAGCTGATAATGTCTATGGATATATTAATACAGGGATGATGTATAATTCTAAGAAGGGTTTGGTCTGTCTGTACAATATCAGATCCTGGAAAAGGGTTGCAGCGGATGTAAGCACTTGGATATAGGAACATTGTGTTTCATTTCTGCAGAAATGCTTCATATCTTTATTTCCCAGTGGTATTTCTAATTTCAGGGCTGCAGGGTGGAGCAGTTGGTAGCACTGTTGCCTTGCAGCAAGAAGGTTGCCGGTTTGCGTTCCGGTGGAGTTTGCATGTTCTCCCCTGTGCAGCGTGGGTTCTCTCCGGGTTCTCCAGCTTCCTCCCACACAGTCCAAAAACATGCTGAGGTTAATTGGTGATTCTAAATTGTCCGTAGGTGTGAATGTGAGTGTGCTTGGTTGTCTGTCTCTAAGTGTGGCCCTGTGATAGACTGGCGACCTGTCCAGGGTGTCCCCTGCCTTCACCCTAAGTCGGCTGGGATGGACTCCAGCACCCTATTGAGGATTAAGCAGTGTTTAGATAATGAATGGATGGATTTCTAATTTCATAACTTTCAGCATGTATTGCTCTGTTGGCAGTGTGCTCGGTCTCTTAGTTCCAGTTACAGGAAATCTCTACGACACGTAATGCCTTTTTTGCTTTCAATCTTGTAAGGATCTTCAACAGGAAGATGCTGCAACAAAAGTGAAGTTGACGAGTCCATGCACACAAAATTAGGTCCTTAAAGAAAGGCTTTTCGGAGTCTGACCTCAGCCCCATCCAAGACTAGCAACCAGCTTGTGGATGCTAATGGGGATCCAAATAAAGAAAAGAGAATAAAGAAGTGTAGTGGCATATCAGTACCCATATAGGGGTAATGTCCAATTGTCATCATAATAAGACATAATAAGATACTCCACCTATCTTTGCAATTTACCTTATTGCTTTACTGTCACTCCTTTTCAGCCAGTGCCAAAACCTAACCAGTGGTTGAGTGAACAGCCAACATACTCTACAAGTGAAAATGAAATGTTAATCTCAGAAATATGGTCCCATGCTGGAGGCAAACGATTATTTCTTAGTTAATAGTCTAATTCTGTCTTGTGCCTCCACTCTTCCTTTCTACCTGCTTTACAAACTGTAGGCCTTTCCTGTGAGAAAATATGTTTGTTTCAAAACCTAAATGAGAATGTTTTGTCTCTATAAGATGTCATTTTTTGGAGACAGAGCAGTGTTGATGGCATTTGTAGTACGCATCCTGACCACTTGATTTGACTCAGATTTTTTGAAGTGTCTTTTAGGAGTTCAGAAGAGAAGTGAACTTGTTTGTTAGCTGACGATTTATATAAGAGATAGAATAAAATTTAGTGTAAAATCTTTTGCTAAAAGGAGCTTGGATGTTCCCCTTGCGTCAAAATGGGTCTCCTCTAGTTTGCTCAAGCTGGATCCTTGCTACTGGAAACAACATTAGGTCAAGGAAATGAAATTTACTGTAGCCCAGTCAAACCCAGCCAGTTTTAATCATATACTCCAACATCATGACTTACAAATCTGCCATTAAAGGACTTTTAAGTGCCCCTTTATGTCTAATCTTGAAGCATGTAACTATTTATTGATTGCAATTGCTTGGTATTGAGTAGTAAAGAGTGATGCCAAGTTGCCTTTGTGCCTGTCAGCATCAGTCCCCCTCCACTGATCCCAGACTGCATCAGTAAACTGACACCAGATTCCAAAAGTGGCTCCTTACAACAACCAAGGACATTTCAGTCTGCTGCATTTGTAAACATGTAGTACTACGACACTGAGCTCCAAAGGGCTGAGAGCGTTCAGGAGGAAAGTAAGCCATGACTGCTTCACCGTATTAAGTCAGAGATGGTTGCAGGCTCTTGTCTACACACAGCACACTCACTGACTGTGAGATGGTATTCTGTGTGTGTTCTGCTGCCTGTCGCTGCTCTGTACATCTGTTGATGTGGGTCTTTGGGACCATCTGACTGTGGAGGCAGCTGGGTGACAGGATTTTAGGCTAAGCTCTTCGTCCCTTTAAACACACACACGCATGCGCGCGCACACACACAGACACACTCACACACACACACGCCAAACATGGCCCTTATGGAACATCATGCTGGCACGTGCTGGTGGACAGCGGGCTGCAGCTGGCATGTGGGCTGAGTAAGGCAGGGAAACAAGCCACAGTGTACTAACTGAGTCTGTGTGTGTGTTTGTGCTGGGGGAGTGGTGTGTTTACTGGCACTGCAGGTCTGTCCTGGCACTGCAGTAACCCCCACACGTACCCTCTGCACTAGGAGGTGGGGAGGGCAACGTCTTGGCAGAGAGGAGGGGATGGCTGGGGCTGCAGGAGTGCAACAGAGATCCATAGCAGCTTTTCTGGGACAGCTGTTTAGTGTGTGTGTGTGTGTGTGTGTGTGTGTGTGTGTGTGTGTCTGTGTCTGTGTGTGTAAATAAACAACCATTTTGAGAGGAAACTTCAATGATTTGTGGGTAAATGTGGCAGTTGCACAAAGTCAAGTAAGTAGATAAAGCGAAATTCATTTGAATTTGAGTAAGAATAAATAGGAAGGGGGAGATTTGGGATTTGGAATGTACTGAAATGTATTTAAGAAAAATGTGACAATAGAGATTGGGCTTTTAATCATTTTTATTATTGAGGTGATTGAAGAATTGTTTTGGGGTCACTTTTACCCAAAGAAATTTAAAATTTGTCACAGACTGGTTTTGATCCTTTGAACATGGGTTAATTGGAATATAGTTCAGCTTTGAGTGAAGATGTGAAGAAAGCTACGTAACATTGGTTATCATCAAAACAACGCAATCTGATTTAAGGGCTTAGTCAGTACTTACAAACCATGTTCGATTCTCATTCATGTTAGGGTTTCAGTCTGGGTAGGATCCAAAAATGCAACAGAGGGGTTTGGTTAGAAGCAAGAAGGATTTATTGGTGGCTTCAGGTAAACAGTGGACACCGGGAAGCACGTGATGGTTGCCGAGTGAGGGAGGGTTCTCCAGGGGAGGTTTCCAAAGGGGACCGGGAGACAGAGCTGCTGTGGCTGGAGCTTGGCTGCAGAAGGCTGGGTCTGGGAGGCGTCACTCCAGTGGGGAGGCTCTGGCATAAACACAGACAAAGTCACAGTTAGATAAAGCAAGACTCTTCTAGCAAACAGTTTCCGTAGACAACTGGCTGGCTTGTTACCACTCGAGGGAGGAACAATCCACTGGCGCTGGAGCACAGGTGGAGGCAGGCTTCATCCAGCGCTGATTATCAGTGAGCCTCAGGTGTGAGGAGAGTGAGTGCGTCCTCTCCTGTCCAACGGCCCCGCCCAGCCTGCAGCCCACAAGCAAATCAAAACACACAAAAAAAACTTGGATCACCACAATTCATTCTTCTTGTGCTTGTGTGAGACCTCTATAATGTTGTTAAATTGTTCAACTTGAATACTGATTAATATTAATTAATGGAATTATGGAATCGAAATCACGTCATTTGAATTTGCTTTTGTTATTATGAAATTCAGTTGCTCCAACTTTATATTTATCTTCAGTGCAAGTTCTACTGTCTGTATCTTTGCATTTTCAGTTTTCAAAATTCAAATTAGGGTTGCAAGGTGGGTTAGCAGTGGTTAGCACTGTTGCCTCACAGCAAGAAGGTCGCTGGTTCGCATCCCAGTGGGGGCATGGGGATCTTTCTGTGTTCTCCCCGTGCAGCGTGGGTTCCCTCCAGGTTCTCCGGCTTCCTCCCACAGTCCAAAACCATGTTGAGGTTAATTGGTGATTCTAAATTGTCCGTAGATGTAAATGTGAGTGTGCTTGGTTGTCTGTCTCTAAGTGTAGTCCTGCGATAGACTGGTGACCTGTCCAGGGTGTCCCCTGCCTTCACCCTGAGTCAGCTGGGATAGGCTCCAGCTCCCCCTGTGAACCTAGTGAGGATTAAGCGGTGTATAGATAATGGATGGATGGAAAATTCAAATTAAGTTTCCTTAATGAACATTCATTTCTTGTAATTCAAATTCAATTTACACACATCTGGGTCATTGAGGAAGAGCAATTAAGTGTGAATCCACAGTACTCCTTTTTCACTTCTGGCCAGGTTCACTCCAGTATGTAAAGGTGGCGAATGCGCCTCCTCTTTCTCTCTGTAGAAAAGGGAAAATAAAATATCCTGGAAACTGTTGCTGGCGGGGCAGTGACATGGAAGATGAAAGTGTTGATTGGCTGAAAAGGAGTTCTATGTATTTGTGCCAATTGTACTTCCTCTATGGCTTGGATTTGTGTCTCAGACAATTGAATTTGAAATACAGGAATTACAATTTGAAAGCTGAAAGCTCAATATAGAAATACACAAAGAGTTGAATTTTCTGAGGATATAATACAATTTCAGAGCTGCTGAATTTGATTTTAGCGTAATAAAAAAAATCATATCATGTGATTTCAAATCAGTCATTCAAAACAGTTATTAAAGTTGAGCATTTCCAATATGAAAGATTCAAATTCACTCTCAAGTCGTGCATATTTCTGCCCATACAAACATCATCCCTTACTGGCCTGTGTTTTCCCTCCTCACAGGGAGATCACAGCCATGGAAGTCATTCAAAAAATGTATGTTGGACTTTCCAGGGCTGGAGGAAAGGTCAGAAGGTCAAAGGAGGATAAACAAACTGTGAATGTGCATCTTCCCTACCGCAGCCAGAAGCTGTAGTCCACACATACTGTACATACACATGCACACATGTTCATGCGGTGGCATGATGTCGATGCATGTGCTGCACATGTTGGCTGTTTGGATATCTTCGGAGAGAACCTTGCCTTCAGCAACTGGTTGTGGAAAACAAAGCACAAACTCACATCCATTATACATAGTACAGTACATAACAGACACACAGACGGCTTATCTTTAAACGGACAGATGGAAAGACTGTGTGCTTAATTCTGCTCTTCTTTAAGATCTCACCATATAGTTTTCCATCCTGCTTTATATTTGCTCTACATATTCCATGCATGTCTGTTTGTACACGCTCAAGTGACAGTGTGTAGTGCAACCCAACACTCTGTACAGTGATATGCAAGGTCAATTTGCACCTCTCTCAGCCTGAGTGACATTAGGGAGTGTAAAACACCCTCAGGAGCTACTCTGAAGCAAGTTGCAGTATGTCTGTCTGAAGAATGGGAGTAATCATTTTCAGAACTGACTCTATTCTGAAAATACAAACTAATTCTGTGCTAACAGCAGAAAAACTGTGAGTTAGGCTCTCCGGTGCCTCTAAAGGTGTGATCTTTGTCGTCCAATTAAGCACATGTTTCTATAATTATTTTCTATATCATTAGTAATATTGGCTAGTGCTGTCGCCAAGATAGCAACGTTTGAAAACATACATCACAAACTAACATAGATCTTATAATACACAAAAAAGAACAATCAGAAAGAACATAAAATAAGTAAATAAATAACAAAATAAAAAATCTAAAATCAAATCTTAAAACAGCCTTCACAGCCATGTCTATTAAAAATTCCAAAAAGCATTCCAATAAATGATTTAGATGTCTACGAAGTGTCAGTAACTTCCAGACATTTCCCAACTAAACTAGTCAGTGGTTTATTGGTTATTCTTACTTATTACTGGTTATTAAAGTCCCTCTCCTGACATTGATTTAATCCCTGAAGACTCATCAAAGTTGCGTGTCTAAAAATGTTTGTTTCCAATGAAATAGTTCCTTCCTGCCCTAAGATGCCTCGATCTACCCACTATTCACTGCAGTTCAAGCACACCAGCTCACTTATGACTCTGCTGAAACAATGTAAAACTTCTCTGGGTTCCAAAATAACAAGCTATTGGAGTAATTCAGTCATATATGTTTGACCCCGAACCAGATTCTGAAGAAGAATAATGATGCAGACAGTTCCATCCTGCAAGATCACAGGATTGGATCTTTAAATTTGTTGTTTATGAAACTCTGAAAGTATGAATCCATGTTTTTTGAGACTGTTATCGGTACGGTGCATTTTGAAGCTGGAAATGCTCAGTCTTTCACAGGACTTATATTTTTTGCACAACAAATACTTCTGCTTTTTATTCTAAGTATATTTTGCTCCTGTGCAGTCCATTGCAGTTTGCACACTCCTCAGCTAATTTTTGCTGTAATTTTGCTGCAAACACTTCATTGTTCACACCATTGCTCCTCTGCCATTTCAAAGTCGAGCTAGCTATGCTGCTTTCAAATGGTATTGTGGAGGAAATAACCTGTTTTTACCACACTTAGCTAACTTTGTCCCTCGTTCTCCCTAAAGGATTTAGCTTACGCCGAGGTGCCGACGCTCGCAGCTTTATTTCTGCAGCTGTAAATACTTGCTGCCTGTGTTAACATGCATATTATAAGGCAGTGTTTTGCCTCTGGTTCAGTGTGTTTATGGGCTTGATGAGCTGATTTATAAATGCTAACAATGCTGCTGACTGTTCTCTGCTCGTGTGTTGAGTATTGCCCATGGGCAGCAAATGTGTTACCTATGAAATAATCTCTTCTAGCGGCAGAGCAACTTTGCCTGTAGGGTTTGGCAGGTGCATTATGATGCTTAAATAATGTTGATATATGATTTTTTTTTTATTTTTACTACTATTTTTACTAGAATTTGTATTACAATTTCTATTGTAGTACATTGTTAATAACCAATAAATTAAATACATTTTAAAGTGTGCTGCTTTAGTTCTGATGCAGCCACCTCCCTCTATTTGGAGTTTTTCTGTGTTGTGATTGGTTGCTAGCGAAGGATACATGTAGAAAAGTTCTCTTTTAATAAAACCAATATGAAACATAAAAAAAATACAGCATTCATTCTAAGATTGTCAGTTTTACGCAGGGAAGAGGGACGATAAACCTGTAACATGCTAACCAACTCAACATGAGCAATCTTTGCTGCTGCAGTTTTGTATTTTTGAGTAACTTTACAAACCGCTGTCTGATGCACAAATATGTCACAGAGCTGTGCTTAACTTTACGTACACTATTAAATGTATGAGCAAAAATGATTTAAAAGGTTGATCTGCTGAGAATACAGGACATTGAATGCACAATTATGGTGGAATAGTAAGACAAGAAGTTGGTATTGTCTGTTCTTGTTGTTATGAAAGTGAATGATTTTTCTTTTAAATGCCTTTGATTTAAACATGTTGCACTCAGATGTAACAGAAATGTAAGGTGATTTGAAAGATACCTTCAGTGTTACTAAAAAGAAGCAGCAACAGTAGACACAGCATTGGTTTTAAAGCTGAGGTTTCTCTGATAGTACTAAAGGAACCTCGTGGTCATTTTCTCTAAGGTCAAGACTAAACTTTAGACTCTTTAGACCAGTATGTAAGACAAACCCTTAAATTACTCAGATAAAAAAAATCATCTTGAACATCTACAATTCCAAGACAAATTGTAAGACTGCTTTTTCTAGTGAATAAGGAGACCTCCAGTGGAGACGGCTTAGCTAACATTGCATGTGAAGTTTCCTATGAATGCTTGTGGTTAGAGGAACAGCCCATTGTACACTTAAGTCATTTAGCTGATCTTTTCATTTTGGCACTCCTGTGTGACTCAGACCTGACTCACTTGGTTTAGGATGAATAAGGAAATAATGAATGCGTGACTTTGTAATATCACACATTCCTGGGTTGGTTTGGGCATGTCACAGAAATGTGTTGCCTTGAGCCATGGTAAGTCTACTAGACAGTATGTTTAAGAACTAATGCTGGAAAGAAAGTGATTGAGCTTGTTAATCATGCTAGAACTTATTACTCACTACTCCACAGCTCCATCATTTCTCTTTACTGAGCCTCTATTTCACAAAGAAGAGAGAATGAAAAGTTTTGCAGCACCATCTTTCACATTTAGTACATTCATAAGTTGCCCATAAGTCTGATTTTCATCAATGAGTGAGCAGCTGAAGCATGTGGGGGCTTGGTGCCTTGCTCAAGGTTTTGTTTTTTTGTTTTTTTAAATATATATCCAGTTCTTTCTGCGCTTCCTGCATTCCCCTGACACAACTTTACAGTACACTCCTTTAGTGTTCTGTTATCAGCACTGGATCATGAACAAAATTAAGTGCACAATAATTATCAGTCATTTCCTCAGTTAACTAACTGCATGGACATGGTTATAAAATGACCTGTGAACAACTGAACACTCTCTGTTTTGGACCTATGGGCTGTGTCTATGTTTGCATCATGGCTCCATATGGAAAAGTATCACCCAGGTACCTGAAAAATGTAACTGTGAGACTTCGCAAAGATGGAAAAGAATACAGGATTGTCAGTAACCAACTAAAAATCTGTGGAAACACAGGAACGGTAGTAATCAGAACATTTAGAACAAGGCATAGTGCCACTAATCAGAGCTCGCCCTCCTAAAATGATGCTACGGATAGAGCACTACTTTCATAATCTAGCTCTGAAAACAGTCAATAACTTCAGACTTGGTAGAGGGGTTACCAATGAAAACAGTTACTGTGACAGCTCAGACAGGGCATTTCATACATCAGCCTGATATTTGAGGAAAAAAAGAAAGAAAGAAAACGTTCTTTCTCTTACATAAAACTGCAAGATTAAACTTTATTTAAGGATTTTTTTTTAAAGTCTGATCAATATTGAGGAATATTCTTTGGTCAGATGAGAGCAGGATAAATATGTTAGGGTGAGGTGAAGCATGTTTGGTGTGAGCCTGTGACTATGGAAGTCACTGAGTGTGACAATATGAGGCTGCATAAGCACAAAAGATGCTATATCAAAATACTAGCTGACAAGATGACTACCAGTCTGCAGAAGTTTGGCAGAAGAGGAATATTCCAGGCTGATTATGATCTGAAGCACATTGCCAAAATCACAGAAGAATTTCCAAAGAAGAATAAATTAAACAAATTAGAACCTGCCAAGTATGTTGTCTGACTGTAATCCATGATAACATCCTTGGGGTATTCTAAAGAAAAGGGGAGAGCAACACAACCTTGAGCTGGAAAAATAAACTCTATTGTTAATGCTGAGGAGGATTTAGTCTGTCATGAGAAATAAAGGTGGACATCTGGATTTAAGTAATGAAAGCTGTGCTGACCTTTGTTGCTTTGACTTCCTGCTGCACAGCCTGTGTTTTAAATATAGTAAATCTAAACTGTTTTTAACATTAAATAAGTGCAAATACCTATTATTCAACTTGGAAGTGATACAATTCTGAGTCATTTGGAGTTTCAGTGATATTGCATAGTGATGCAGCAGGTGAGAACAAGAATACTTCAAATAAAACTATATTATCATGTCTGGTTCTGCTCTGTTGGTTCTGGCTCAGTTTTTTTTTTTTTTTTTTCCTGAAAAACGAGGTCATGTAAATATGATGCTCAATCAGTGGACGTTTTTCAAATCTCATGTTAAAGAAGCTGAAACGCACAACTGGACAATTCATAGACGATTCAGTTCAGTCCAGATGAAACAGTGGGCTTTAATCTTCATGTTTAATGATTAATTTTATGGAAAGGGACAGCATCTAACTAATATCAATATCATAGAGTTAAATATAAATAAAATGATTATGAATAATCTTGATGCAGCTGTCTTTGCATGAACAGATTATGAGACAACGAGCCCTTGGGTGCACCGAGGTGCAAAAGCTCCTTTGACTCCTTCATCTCTCTGGGCATGTTCCATCTCTTCGTGGTCGTTTTTATTGTCTTTTTGGTCCTTCTGCCATCTCATTTCAATCTCACTTTGTCTCGCTTGGTTTTGGTTGGTCAACTTTCCAATAAGAAATGTCTCAAAAATGTTTTTGCATTTCTTGGTACCTATCAGCCCACGTATACACTCATACAGTGTAAGTGCCCACAATATGCTGGCCAATACATTGGTCTCATTGCTTCAATTGCTGTGGAAATATTGATGTTCCAGGAAGGAGGATGAACTCTGGTTTTGCTCACACACAATATTAGATATAATGAACGTAAGTCCCTGTTTTCAAAATGTTAAAATAATCAAAGACGCTGAATTTTGGACACCGATACCAAAAAAATATCAACACCCTGATTTATAAGCGAACATTGTATTTCCGATCACGGTGAACTGCTTCATGTTAACGTATCTCTCCTTTGTGTCCCTCCTGTGTTGATGGAAAGTGGTGAAAAAGACACTTCCCCTGAAGGAAAAAAATCAATTAATCAGAAACCTACGTGATCCTTTAATCAATTCTCTCAAGTTGACACTTGCCAGGTGTGACCTTAGATAGCGATCAGAGGTCAACTCCATCCGTACTCAATCAATTCAATTACAATGACTAAATGAAAAGATAATTGAAAGTTACTAGAGAGATAACTGATTATGTCCTTTAAGGCCGGCGATCCTGTTTATTCATTATAAACCTTTGGAATGTTGCATTTTTCCTGGTCATTCCTTCATGTAAGGACCCACCAGATAACCACAAATGCACGATAATTATACTTCTTCTTCAGACTGATTAGATTTTAGATGCACCCAGCTGAGACAGTGGAACTCAATTTGTGGAGAAATATAACAAGGCTAGCATAAAAAATCTCTTAATCGAGGTTGTGTGAGGTCATGCTGGCGTTGGCACTGAGGCATAAGGGCACAGCTGGGAACAGTGAGTGGATGGATGTGCCACTTGGCTTAATGCCAGATGTGACAGCTGACTTAAATCGACGGCCTTTTATCCTGCAGACAAACATGTGGCCGATGCTGCAGCAGCGCCTCTATACTCACTTCTCTGTAGTTCATGATGTCAGGTTTGAGTAATAAATGCTTTTCTGATGGAGGTAGGTGGAGTAAAAGTCACCTATCTAACCTTTTTATTTGTCCAGTCTATATATCTCAGTTGTATACTTGATGATAAGTCACAGTTCTGATATAGAGGTTCAACTGAAAGACTCGCAAATATTTCCCCACTATTCATCATAACTTGCCAGTTCTTTGCTTTTATTCTAAAAAACTGGACATTTTAAATATATTGCACCTGCAATTCATGATAGTTTTCAGTATAATTTCATCCATCCATCCATATCTGTACACCGCTTAATCCTCATTAGGGTCGTGGGGGGCTGGAGTCTACCCCAACAGACTCAGGGTGAAGGCAGGGGACACCCTGGACAGGTCACCAGTCTATCACGGAGCTACACTTAGAGACAGACAACCAAGCACACTCACATTCACACCTACGGACAATTTAGAATCACCAATTAACCTCAACATGCTTTTGGACTTTGTGGTCTGTAAAAACAAAACATGAAATGAAAGATGTTCAAGAGATTTTAACATCTGAGGGGAACTGCACAGTGGAGTGATCATTTGCTGTGGGTTTGTCAATGTAAGTTGCACATTTTGCTTTTTTTTTCCAGTCATGTGACCTATTTCTTTATATAAAATATTGTTTCGTGCAGCTTCAGTGCTATATAATTAACTGGTTGCTCTATTCTGTTAAAAAAAAACATTACAATTTCCCCCAATCCCAAAGGTGATGTTTCAAAAATCTCCAGTCTAATTCAGTTTATGTATGTAGTGCTGTTAAAATCTAAAAACCTGTAGTTGTTTTTGTTTGTGATGCTAGAAGCAACATTTTGTCGTTGTTTTTTATGGTTTTGCTTGATAACTTACCTAAAAATGGTAACTGGAAATAAAAAAATGTACATTTATTGTCTGTCATTTGGTCATTTTACCAACAAATGTCAGCTACGTAAACATAAGACAACAACAGTCACCCAAAATGTGAGATAAACGGACTTAACCTCAAACTAAACCCAATTCATCCGATATACGCAACCTCATTATTTCCTATAACCAAAGTCCTAATCTTAAACCAGCTAACTGAACAGGTCAGGACCGACAAAATGTACTTACTCATGGTAATTTTCCTCATTCTGTTATTATAAGGGCCGTACAACAGAGTGGAGCCAGTTATTTACTCACTCGCTGTCCCCCTTCCTCCCCCATCTGTCTGACTGAGTTCCTGTCCCATCTACCCAGAGAGCCGAGCCACTGGAGGTACTGAGGGAAGAAAAACATACTTTGTTTTTTACAACATTAGAGGCAGGCAGCCGTGTCACAGAGTTGCTGTGTGTGCTACCTTGTTTGATAGGGAAATTGGATCTAGACTTGAGAGGGGAGTGTAATGCAGTTAAAGGTGTCATGAAAAGCCAGCTGTAACAGGATTTCATCCTCCGTGGAGCTCCACTGACTGCTGCCGTGAGGCAAGTCATTAGGGAAAATCTGTGTGTGTGTGTGTGTGTGTGTGTGTGTGTGTGTGTGCGTGCATATTTGTCTGCCTTTGTGCTCATAGTCTATGTAGGAAGATATACTTCCTGCAGGGCTTGAGCTGGTGAATCTGTTGTGCAGTCATGCCATGACAAAGATTCATACATTTTAGAAGAAATGCTCAGTCATACAGTACTGCAGAGAAAACAAAAGAGGAAAATAGATAGATAGANGGTTGATTCCAAAATTAATCATTTTTTCCACTTATCAGTATCACTACCTTTAAAAAGTGATACCAGATTACATTTTTTGTTTCTTTTTAATGCACTACTTTGGCTCTGAGCCTCCTCTTTCCATCTGTACTCATCAGTGGTCTCAGCAGTGTCCCACCCACAGCCCTGTCTGAGCGGTTAAACAACACCAGCAGCAGCCAACACTGGCGGGGAAATGCTGAAAAGTTGTCTTTCAATTAAACATATGCGTAAAACATAAGTAAACAGAGGCATTTCAACAAAGTTTTGTGTTTGGATTTTGTGTTAATCTGATTCTTGACACCAAGATTACAGTTTTTACATATGGATGTATGTGGGTTTCAAATATCAGTGATCACCCTTCTTTATTACCAATGATCAGTATTAGCTCTGAAAACAGTCATCAGGCGACCCCTCGTTTTAATGATTGTGGTGGCTAAAAGTGAACCCAGAATCTCACAGAAGCATTCAGTGGATCTGAGTGACGGATTTTTTTCTTTATTCTGTAACTTCTCATCTGGACGAAACAAGAATATTTAGAAGAGTCCATGTCTGTCAGTAGAAATTTTTATTTAACTTCTAATAATCATAGATTTTATTTTAAAAAATATAAAATAAATAATAATAGTTATGTACAATTTGAATTAAAACCCATAAAAACAAGTAAAAACACAGCAACCAAAAGGCATTAAGATTTTAAAGATTAAAATGTCTTCTAAAAAGAAAGGTTTTCAGTCCCTTTTGAAAACTTAGAACAGTCTGTGGAGCCCTCAGGTGGTCGGGGAGGGTGTTCCACAGTAATCTCAGTCCCACATTGTGCAAGTTTTAGTCCTGGGAACGTTGAGCCAGAGGGTGTTGGAGGAGTGGAGGGGATGTACTGAGGTGTATGGGGAGAAGAGCTCTGTCAGGTATAGAGGGGGGGAGGGCAGTGATATGGACACAATGGAAAGTGAGGAGAGAGACCTTGTATCCAGACGGAGAGCCAGTGAAGTTTGTGGAGGATAGGGGATATACAGTAGGTCAGTAAAATCACAGCAGGACAATTGTTTCCTCTGATTCATTGGTATTATTCAGCTACCACAGTCTGTTATTTGAACTAGCATTTTTAAAGATCAGAAGATGAGTCACTTAAGTCCAGTTTTCACAACACGTGTTCTCATCGTTACAGTGAGTTACGTACAGGCTGGAACTTCTTTTCAAACTAGGGATTGTTATATTTTAAAATAAGATAATGGAAGAGTTCCTCGCTGAGAATGGATGCAGCAGCTCCTGAATGTATGAGTTGTGAACACATTGTGGTGAAGTGTACTTCTGCTTTGTTCATCTCCACAGCTTTGGTGTCAAAGCTTGCAAAGGTTCAAACCACAACTCAGCAATGTTTTACGTTATATTAAGACGTTTTAAAATGTTTAGTTTACAGCGTAAGGGGACATAAGGTATGTCTTTAAGTTCAGTGACTCTGCCTTTATACACACAAAAATGTGGTTTATCATCAGTGTAAATGTTGTATCCGTCAAGTCTCTGTCCACGTGTACACATTCTATGTCTCATCTTTCCTGTTTTATTTTGAAATCACTTCACCGGTTGTCTCTGTTCCAGTTTTACTTCCTGCATCTGTCTTATCACACCTGCTCCCTGATGGCTTCCCCTCACCTGTTTCCCATCTCCCCTCATTACCTCATGTATATTACCTTGTGTGTCTCACAGTGTTGTCGCCAGTTTGATGCACTTCACAGTCCTTGTACCAGCGTTTATCAAGTCAAGTCACAGTCTGTTCATCACGACCTTGTTTCTGTTTTTTGGACCTTGCTTCTTGCCTGACGATTTTTGGATACCTTTGCCTGATAACTCACGACCTTGTTTCTGTTTTTTGGACTTTGCCTTCTGCCTGCCGACTACTGGACACCTTTGCCTGAGTGACTGTCTACCCGTGTACCGAACCTTGTTTGACATTAAACCTGACCCTCTTCTGAGTCAAGCATTTGTGTCCACCTATTCTGTGAGTGAGTTCATGACAGTAAAAGCTTTTAAAGAAGCTCTAAAGAATACGTTTCAGTGTCTGACGTCTATGATATGTAAACGTTTGTAGTGTCACAACAGACTTATTATATTACTATGTGTTTTCAGCCTGCAAATACCCACACTGCTGTATTTCAATTACAATCGTCTCAATGTTAATCTTAAAACTGTTCACAGCAGTTTTTGTTTTTTAACATTCAATAAGGCTGTGTTGTAATGGTGAATGTAGCTGTGGCAGGTTAATAAATAGGAATAGAAATAATAAGACCACCTCACTGTTGAAATTTTGGTTCAGATTTAATGTAAGTGAGAGAAGTGACCAGTAGGGAGCACTGTTATTCTACTGGAAAACTTTGGCTAATGGACAAATGGATCCAAACAGTTTAAAACCATACAGGGGCTAAAAGCATCAAGCTGGGCAGGGAAAGCCAATATTTAAAGGAAGTGAAACAAGCATGTTACAAAAATTAATGGAAATTTCTTTTTTTTTTTTTTCCTCCAAATGACAAGACAGATACAGACATAATGGAGCAGGCTCACCAAGGCCATGTTTTTAGGACAGCACAGCGTAGAAGATAAAAATACATCCTTTTAAATTATATTTTACTTTCAAGTACACTGTTTTTCTCAAAGGTTTTATCCATTAGATGTACAGTCATCATGACTCATAAGTTTGTCACTCTTCAGTTTTTCGCACTGAATTCCAAAGCCTGCTGGTGGGTTTGAAAAACATGTTATTTATTTTAAACCCACTTACACACTTGAAAATGTAAAAACAGAAAAATCACATGCTTTTCAACTTTCCAGCCATCGAATCTCGTGCGACGCTCTTTGAGGAAAATGAAGCGAATGTAAGCTTTAAGTCTTATCTGAAAGTTCACCAAAAATAAATGTTTATAAATTAGAACGTTGTCAGACTGCACAGATGATATTTTAGAGTTCTCATTACTTCTACTCATGGTTGTACTGTTTTAAATGAGGTGCAGGGCTTTAAATTAGAATAAAAGAAATGAGCCAACAGTAAGAAAAAATCTGACTGAAGCAAAAAAAATGTGTACCCACAACTTCATGGATATTCAGTTGTTATAGATAAACTTTCTTAACAAGTGAAATACATCAAGGAAGGAGATCATTTTCAGACAAAAAAAAAAATTACTTCTCAGTAAAAAAATAAAAACAAAATGACATTCACAAAAGACAGGGAATCT
This sequence comes from Stegastes partitus, assembly GCF_000690725.1. Lineage (NCBI taxonomy): Eukaryota > Metazoa > Chordata > Actinopteri > Pomacentridae > Stegastes > Stegastes partitus. The sequence continues at coordinate 108,257 of NW_007578938.1, read as the reverse complement.
TTCCAACTAGATCAGCACTAACACTTGAAGCTAAAGAATAAAGATGTCATTCACAAGAATATTAAGAAACATCAACGACTAACTATAAGCAAAAGGAATAAGAGTGTACAGATCCATACAGCTGGAGTCCACGCTGTTCAGAGTGAACTTATTCTGTCAGAAAAAAGCTCCATCAGAGCAATGCCAGCCCTGAGTGGACAAAAAAAACATTAATTTGCCAAAGACTTTGTGAAAAGTGTGGCAGATTTTTGAGGCAGTCTTTCAGTGTGTCAGATGAGGAATACATTCAGCCAGGCACACTTCACTCTGCAGAAGTGGTAAAAGGTTCTGGTCAATAGTGGGGGAGTGCAGGGGATGGCTGAAAATCATTTATTGTGTGTTTCTTGGTTCCATTTTTAGATGTTGGTAAAGTGCTTTGGAGGATTTTAGTTTGGAGGTTTTTTACTTTGATTACCAAGCAGGTAATGGGTGCTGAGCAGGGAGGAGGATGCAAACTGTGGTGCTTTGACTCTCTGGATGGACTCCTGGAGAGAATCACTTTCTTCTATAAGTAACCATACATCAAGTGAGGAGGGGGATAATGTGAGCACATCACTGACACACTGTCTTTTCTTCTTGCAAACTGTGTCCTCTGTACACATCAGTAGACACCAGAGCAACATTACTAATCGTTAGGAGTTGTGTTTCTGGACACCTGATGAATGTAGCTCTCCACTAAGCCCTGACAGAAATACCTGGCTCCTCAGCTGCTCAATGCTGCACCCTGCTCACCAGCTTAAAGTCTGTCTCTCCATTCATGCTGCAGGTCGTCACAGTAGTTTTTTTGTTATAAACAGCACCTGCTGCTGCCGGAAACAAGATTGATGTGAATGATGAAGCTAAATGTGAAAGTTGTGGACTGGAAGACCAAAACGATGGACTGAAAGATAAAGCTGAAGGCAACAGCAGAGTTTGTGATCAATCTTTTTGGGTTTGTGATTGGTGGCAGGGCTTTTCATACCACACATAAAGACAGCTTTCAAGCCTTTTTGTGTGCTCCAACCATAGAATCCACACCTGTAGAACCTTGCTCAGTACTGTATAGTCCAGGGTTGGTGCTTTTGAGTAATCCTGAAATGCTCCTGTGCTGGGCTCAGAGAAGACACATGCTGATTTGTTAAATTTAGAGCGCACAATAAGTCCTACTTTTTCTGCCCTCTTCATGACCTGGCTGAGTAGCAGTCCTCTCTTGTCTCTCGCCATTGTTAGACCCAGTTCTTTTGTTGAAACTACTCCAAGAAATGGTCGAAGAAAAGTTCAGGTCTCAGATTAAACAGTTTATTCAGGTTACATGGAAAGTTTTGCAGCGCTGGATTCAGACAGACAGAGAGTAATCTCATGTCCAGCTGAACTGAGTTTTTCCGAGTCCACTTGCAGATATCTTCTTGGGCTGGACCTGCCCTGAAGAGAGATTAGACTTGCACACTACTGAGTTTAACTGGTCAGTTACCAATGATGTGAACAGGCATACCTCTTCCGCGCTCTGTTCACGTCCTTGAAATTTGGTAAGCAACATGTGTGGATGTTGTTGGTACGGTGTGTATCTACAGTAACAATCCTATCTGATTGAATAGGGGAGTTTCTGCTGTCTCCATGTGTGTGAACCAGTTCTCACCGGCCATATTACCTTCAAGGACGTATATTGTGCTCAGTAGAAAAATACAAAACAGAATCATGGGCTCGGTGGGAAAATACAGATTCAGAATACATAATAGCTCGAAGCACAATTAATTATAACACCATTAACAGTATAAAAGTCTCCACACAGGCCAACATCACAACCACGCTCATGGTTAAAGCTGTTGGATTTGATATTGCAGTGGAGACAAGAGGCTGAAAGGGCAGATCATGGTGCCACTGATGTCAACACTGGGAGGAATAAACTCTCACCTGCCCCGAATTGCTGCAGCAGAAACCCACCTTTAGTTGTGTTATATTGCTAACAGAAGAATATTGATTGTAG
>NW_007578938.1:104801-106237 GCF_000690725.1 Stegastes partitus | reverse complement strand
CCAATAATAAGAGGTTTGCACCATATCTGTAAAAAAAAAAAAACCTAAGATAAACATTAGTCTTCTGTGCACTGTTTGTACATTGTTGTGGTGCATAAAAGACATTTTTGTATTTCTATGTTTATACCTATGGTTGTGCTGGTTCCATGGAGGTACAGGACTTTACATTGCAGTGAAAAATGAGTGTACAGTGACTAAAAGTGTGACAAGGTTAAAATCAAACAGCAACTGACTACTGAAGAAAAAAGTGGGTAGATAACAATAAATTAGTAACAGCATAATGATCATGTCTTTAACGGATAGATCAGTGTGGTCATAAGGTGTGTTGTGATATGATCAGCTGAGTGAGAGCAACAGTACCTAATGTGGTACGATATTGTTGATATGTAGGTAAACAGATGGATAAATGGACACCATATAATAGCATGTAGCGTGGTGACTAGACAAATATAAAACAGTACAATCAGTAGATGTAATACAGTCAGAGGACAGATGTGATAGAAAAGTTTGATTGGGTAGATAGATAATGATAAATAGGTCCAGATAAAGACATGTACTTTGGCAAATTATGAGTTGAGAGAGTAGACCGACAGACGCGTAGGTCTCATCTCTGTTTTTAGGTTAAAAGCCATTCCAGAAACATGTTTTGCTGCACACTACAGTGTGTTCTTGTGTACCAAGGTGACTGTACACATGCGTGTTCACTGGAGAACAATTTTAATAGCTTCTTGCCAAGGTCAGCGCCTTTGCTGTGCTATGTGTGGAATGAGTAAAGGCCTTCGCTAGCAGTGCCTTCAGCAGACTCCAGAGAGTCGCGTTCATTGTGTGGCAGCCGAGGGGGAACAAAGACATTTCCACTGGAGGAACTTTGGTTCCTGTCGATAAGGAGGGCAGTGTTGTGAGTCCGGGCTGTGTTTATATGCTTGTGTACAGTGGGGATCTGTGCAGCAGCACAGGCTTGCACTTTCCAGACAACAAGTGGTGACTGTATAAATAGTCACCCTAGGAGAAACATCAAAGGGAGGGAGAAAATTCCACCCGATGATCCAGATTTCCAGCCTGAATGAGGCTCAAGTGCGTGCTGGGGTTGGGATGAGATATTTTAAAACACCACCTGAAATCAAACCTGACTTCAAAACCAGCCTGTATGCAGTAATGTCTCTGTGATGTCTCAGCATTGGTACATTTACAACAGTACAGACTAAAAATACACTTTTTATGCCTAACGTTTGCTTTCACACCGAATTTATTTACAAGTAATGTGAAGTCAATGGTGAAACTCAAGTATTTTGCAAATTTTTTAACGTTTCAGTTGAAAATATTGGTCTTTTTACTCCACTACAGGTATTTGATGGGTATTTTTCAGCTAAAACACCATCAGCAATAACAAAATAACTCCATTAAAGATCCACCACTTTGTATTTTAAAATGATCAG